>NC_056726.1:1288750901-1289045901 GCF_019279795.1 Protopterus annectens | reverse complement strand
TAATTGTGTCATACAGTCACAGGATATTTTACATTTATAATGGTTTTGGTATGGACACAAGTGCCCAGATGGGTACTGTCCCTCACAATGTGGGACAGGTGGTAACCCTGACCATTGGCCTAGACTTAGCTATTGGTGGCGCGCTAACACGATGCGTTTCGCTTCCACTTGGTATATCTATCAACACTGCATTAGAATATGTGCACGGGGTTTTAAATGTCTTGTTCGAGGGATGGGGACTCAATATTCGGCTACATGCATTTGTGTTTGCTTCTTATTTTTGTGTTCGCAAGAACTGTCTTGCATGCTTTGCATACGTTTCAGTATCCATGGACACTGACAGGTGTGATTACTATTGCAGGCAGGCTGTAATATTCAACATTTTAGGTTGCACGTAAACAGCCGACATGTCCACGCCTCCGTGCAGCGCTTCGATACGCCCCATGCACTCACGCATGTTTCCTATGCACGTGGATGTGGTGGCAGTACACCTTCATTAATATGCTACTGCGCCATCTGCATGCAGCACGGTCGGCGTAAGCTTAACGTCGGCCTTGCGCCGAGCTTCATGAATCCCGGGGCATGGATAGATTTTGAACTATTTTGTAGATAAGGGCAGTGAAAAATAACAGCCAGTATTCTTGGAAAAGAGTTTCTGAAAATGTTCAACAGTTAAAAGGCTTAAGGTCAGCACAATTCATGTGTGATTCATTTTCAGGCATTAACGTTTTACAAAATAATATGCAAGATAAAAAGTATTACATATGAATGTTCTAAATATCACAATGTTGGTACACATAAAATTGACAAAATTATTTTGAACATTCAAATTATGGAGCACCCAAAACACTGAACATAAAAAAGATGGCAAAAGGAAAACAATTTAACTTTGCAATCTCTAAACCGTAACCCTACCACAACATTTAAACCTAATGTATCCAAATTGTGGTAGTGTTACGGAAAGTTTTTTTCTAAGGTCAGGTATAGGGTTGAGGTAAGGGGCAGAGATAGGTTTAGCACACATTACAAATGTGCTTAGGGCAGTGATGCCAAACCTTTTGAGCTCAGCGTGTCATAAATTTGGAAAATGCCTGTCTTGACTCTGTTGGCGTGTCACTACCCCCCCCCCCCCGAACAAAAGAGAAACAATTCTTTACATATTCATTTATTGAAAAAATAAAGTTCAATCACATGTGCTGCTATGTATTATAAAAGTAAAAGAAAAATCAGTGACTTAAAATAGAGAAAACAAAATGCACACTGATAATTGGGCTTAAAATAGTGCACCAAAAAATTACCCTACTTTTTATAGCAATTTTGAATTGAACTGAAAAAATATAGAACATATTGCATTTGATTTGATTAACATCAATTAATGACTTTTTTGTTGCTGATTTTTCATAGATAAGTGCAGGGTTACATATTTCTTGTATTTCTGTTCATTCAATTTTTTTGGTAACTCAGGTATTTGTGAACACTGGTGTGTAACCCAAAATGTCGTGGTGTGTCACCCTTGGCACGGGTGTCATAAGTTCACCATCACTGGCTTAGAGGCTTCTCCTTACCTCAAAAAAAAAAAAAGCACTTCCATAACACTATCACTGCAGAAGACAACCAAGAAACCCATTTTACACACACACACACACACACACACACACACACACACACACACACACACACACACACACACACACACACACATCACTAAATCAATCTCCTTACCTAGCCCATGCTCTAACTCCAACCTACAAACACACAAGCACATAACACACACCAAATTGATCCTGTTACTTAACCCTTACTCTGAACTGCAAACCCCTGCACAATCACTCCCATCCCTAATACAAACCCACTAACCTCTTAAACAGATGTATGTTAAAATGAATGTTTGCAAAAATAAACTAGCAGTTCACTTTATCAAGTAGGTACAGGTACATATATATAGAATTGGACTATATCTTTAAATGTGCCTTTAAAATGAGTGCTGGGACTAGAGTTTATTACAGTTCTTAAGGGATCATAGGATCATAGCAATATATGTTTTGATACTCAGTTTTTTAATTTCTCCAAGTCTTTTGGGTTTCTGTTACCATGATGGGAATGGACCCCATTCCTAAGTCAAAGTAAAATTAAAGTTCATGAAATAATTATTGTTTCACTCTTTTGAAGTGCTCTTCTCAGCACCTGTAATGTGCCCAGTAATGACTCCTTCTGCAATTTGTATGGAGTTACATGTATTGGTAATATATCTAAATATGACTGTAGATTCTTTTTTATAAGACCCATTGCTCCTACTACTATTGGAACTGTCTGGGTATCCTTCTTCCACATTGCTCTCTTTTCTGCCTGCAAATCCTGATATATTATGACTTTGTGTCTCTCTGTATGCAAGACACTGTAGTCACTGGGTGAAACAATTTCAATAACCAATGCTACTTTTGTCTTCTTTTCATGGACCACTATATCTGGTTTTCTTGCATCTGTCTTTTGAACTGTTGGTAATGGGTAATCCCATGTGAGGTAGACTTCATCATTTTCTACAATGCTTTGTGGGTCATGTTTCCAGTGTTTTTCAGCTACTTCAATACCATAATGTTTACACAGCTGGGTGAGTTTATCAGTGATGCTTGAGTTGGGGATTGTGTTAAAGGCCTTGGCTAAGTCTAGGTAGGCCATATGCACAGATTTGCCCTCGTCCAGGGCTTTGGTGACTGTCTTGGAGAAATCCACCAAGTTTAACAGGCATGATCTCCCTTTAACAAAGCCAAACTGGGTGGGTCGAGCATTTGGAGATTACTTATGGCCTTGCAGATAAGGCTTGTCAGGCTAATGGGTCTATAGTTCCCGGGGTCTGTGGATGCACCTCCTTTGTGCAAAGGGATGATGGTAGCTGTTTTCCATTCCAAAGGAATGAAACTAGTGCTTAGGCTGTGATTGAAAAGTGTGCCGATAGTGATGCTAATTCCTGTTTTAACCCATGTAGAACACAGCCCAGGATGTTGTCTGGTCCCTTAGAAGCTGTATTTTTGGCCTTAGAGAGGGCGTTTAAGACCTACTCCTCAGAGATACTAGGTGGAGAACAGGTGTTAGCAATGCTTTGGGATACATGTGGTGGGGACAGGGGAGTGAAGTTTTCACTGAACCTGTCAGCCAGCAGGTTTACTATATCCACAGATTCTGTATATGCAGTACCCTTAACTATGAGTTCAACACAAATCTGGGCCTTACCTTTGAGCTTATGGTTGTAACTAAAGAACGCCTTGTGGTTATCCTTAGATAGGGAAGCTAATTTGGATTCATAGATTGCTTTGGAGGACTTCACTAGGAGTCTTATTTGTTTGTTTATGTCGAGGAAGGGGTGTTTCCAGTTTTGAGACAGTTCCTTCCTACTCTTAGACAGCAATTTCTTTCTTCTATTGTGTAGCCTTTTAATGGCAGCTGTCCGCCAGGCAAGTTTGTTTTTCCAAGAAACCCTTGCTTTGGTTCTATCAGGTACAGCAGAGTTAATACAACTGCACAGGTTCTCGTAACTCAGCATAGGTGTCTGTTCCATCAGTGGGGGGAGGGACTATGAAGTTGATTACATAACAGGTTGTAATTGGCCTTGAAAAGTTTTTTAGTCTAGTTTTTGGTAAGAAGGGGGAGGTCTTGTGTTATAGTTACTTCTAGCGAGACTGATTTGTGGTCAGATCTCACCAGGGATGGCCACACACTGGGGGTAGTGCAGCGGTCCCCCATGTTGGTGAGCACCATATCCAGGATGTTTGAGCCCCTTGTGGGTGTGTCAACCAGCTGGGCCAGGGCACTGGAGTTAAGGAAGTCCAGGAACCTTTGGGCAAGTGAGTTAGCACACATATAATTTACCCAGTCAATGGATGGGTAGTTAAAGTCACCCAAAACCAGGATGTTTGGTTGTATCTTGATTGACTCAAGTAGATTCAAAACGGCTGAGTGGATGCCCTGATTCATAGGGGGGGGGGGTCCTATAGCTGGCAATGAACAGAAGAGGGGGAGGTCTTACCTACAGACAATCGCACTTGAAGTAATTCAAGGAAATTGTGCTGTTTAACCAATCTAGAGGTGTATTTACCTTTAATGAATACTGAGACACCACCTCCTTACAATAATTCCATCAAGCAATCGATTGTATTAGCTAGATAATGAGACACCAGTTGCCTATTCTGTAGTGTATAAAATAGGTTGCCTATTTAGAGAAGACCAGGAAGTAAGTTCCTCAGTTGGAGGTTTATCATGATGTAATGTAGAGGCTTTACCCAATGGTCAAAGATTCATAGTGTTTTGCAGCCCATTTAGGATTAATTTTTGGATGTGACTTGAGGTACAACTCAGGTGAAAAAAATTTATGGTTGCTGAAGAGGAGGTCTGCCGGGTCTACAGCTATGTTTATAAGAAGAACAGCTAATGGGTGGAGAAGCTATTGTTTGGACTGTATACGTGGACTAGGAAGTCTAGTGTATAGGTACTTTTATTGATGTTTAAAAACTGTATAAAGCCAACCGGAATATATATATTTTTTCTATTTTTTTTTTGTGCATTGGATTAATAAACCTGTGTGTTTTTGCAAAGTTGTAACTCCCTTCTTTTGCCTGAATTAACATTGCTAGTGTGTGTGTGTGTGTGTGTGTGTGTGTGTGTGTGTGTGTGTGTGTGTGTGTGTGTGTGAAAGTACAACTTTGGCCAAGGATATGCCAGTATATACTGTACCTTAACATACTTCTATTGCCAAGTGCATATCCTGTTTGGGCTAATATTTCTTTCAGCGATTCACATCTAGAGACATTTTGCTTCTGTTGCTTTTGTTCTTTCATTTATGTTCAACCATGGTGGAACTCTTGAAAATGTTTATTGAATCCCAACTGGTGACTGACCAAACATTAATATAACTGGGGCAACAGTTGTTTGAGTTAGCCAGTGTGCTAACAACTTCTATAAGTATGCCCATTATTACAAAATGCTGAGTAAGAGGATGATGTATAATACTTCCTGGTGGCTTTTGACTGATACACCAACCAAGAAAAGTGGGGCAAAGTGGACTGTGTAAAAGTCTTCTCATCCTGGCTGCCAGCAGGAGCATTGTAAAGATATGTAATTATGAAGCTGACTGATTGCACAGACTGTAATTCATTTAAAAAGAACACCTAACTATGGTTAGGATAATTTCTGAAATACAAAATTCTACAGTTGCGCTAATGCTGAAAAAACAGGGGTACTTACGTATTATCGCAACCACATTTACAAAGTGGCTGAAATGGAAGTGTTTATGCTAAAACATTTTTTTCTTAACCTTGAAAGGGGTGTGTGAGCAAGTATGTAGTAGTCGGTCACAGTTTGGTATGAGGCCTGAAGAGAAACAACGATCAATTTTTCTGAACAGGGGGGGTGGGGGGCATGTCTCATTTCTTCCATGACCTGCACAGTGCTACACTGCATTGCAATTCCCGCATTCCTAAGCACAACCTCAGCAAAGGCAAGTTAGTCAGGGACATACCATCTAACTGTTCATGGCCAGTACTCCTCGAAAACACAAGCACCTCTAACAAGTACTACGTAATGGGACAGTGATCCATCCCTCACTGACTGCTCCCTTTCTCGCTAGCGGAACTCCTGTGCCAGTGGTGTCAGACATTATCACACTTCACACAGACAGTTCTGCTAATCTGAATCAGTCACAGTACTGGCAACATGTGCTATAACTGCTGAGTGATTCACACACATAACCCCCAAAATTGATAATCATTGATGACACAGTGTACACCTAAAGGTGTTTGAAAGGAGCCGGCTGTCTTGTGGGGGACGTATTGACTTTCATGACTTCTAACTTTAACGATGACTGTGAAGCACCACTCCTATGTATAGGACAGAAGCAGACGCTCCCCAGAAAGATGAATTTTCATGTTATTCCTCTTCATATGTCAAAACAACTCAGACACAATAGTAGTGAAAAGTTTACACTCCCCTTCTTAGGTTACCAGACATCGTTTTGCACCAACATGATGAATTCTTTGACGTCCAAAATGTGGTTGCGATAATACATAAGTACCAAAACAGGAAACTCTCAGGTTGGTGTATTCTTTGAAACATAGTTTACAGTTGTGGTTGGAACTTGATAGAAGCTGTTAGTTAGAGAGCAACCAGGAACTTTAGGATTAGGGAGAAGGAAGGAGTATTTATGTTTAGGAGGGGGGGAGCTTAGCGATAGGGAGTAGGAGTGCGCTTCTAGTGTCAAGGAACGAATGGGGTTTTAAGGTTTAGGGAAAGAGGAGTGGAGATTTAGGTTTAGGGAGTGATGAGGTCTTGGGTAGGGATGGAAATCCAGTGGTTAGAGTCAGAGGCCAGGTGGAAGTTTTTAGGGTTAGAGTTAGGGATCTGGTAGGGCTATGTTGTTAAAGAGGATTGGATGATGGGAGAGATAGATCATTATTAGGAGTGGGCTATTTGCTGGTGGGAGTTAGGGCACTTGTCAAGTAGAGTAAGTGGCGTGACATGCAAATGTGTCCAGAGCTAGTAGCACATGAGCACTTGTAGTAGACTCCACTGAATGCACAACCCTACCTGTGACTAATTTTACCCATGCATTACTCCATGTGAATTCTTGCCCTACTTTGACACACACAAACCTCCCATAAGAAACTACAACTGCCCACTCAGAGCTTTCACTAGTGAAACCTTAACTCTTATCAGACAAAACTTTAGAGTTGCTACCAGCGAAACATCATTCAGGAAATGAATACAGACAATTTGAACTGGTTTCCTTTGGGCCTTAGGAATGAAACCTCCTATACATCTTTTGGACTAAAGCTACTAGCTCACTTTTGTACCTCAGTAGCTCTGTAGATTGTTAATGCTTCAAAGATACTGGGTAAAGCTGTAACCTCTTGTGAGCTAATTCTAAACTCAACCTTATCTTTATATTCTAATTTCACAGTCTGATGTATTACTACATTTCTTTTTTCGACATACTATCTGGAATCTTGTACTGTACCTAAAAATCATCAAATTTTTCTGAATTACTACATTAATTATTGTAATTCTATGCTTTTTCTTAATTACCTGCCTGTACAACCTCCATATTTCTCGAGGTATTATCTCTGTTTGTAAAGTTCAGCAATTAATGATAATTGTCAAAATGTTTTCTACTGTTACTGTGCCCATTTGCCAAGGTAATAGCTGAAATGATCTGCAATCAGCCTACCAACCTGGCTGACAAATAAATAAATAACATTTACAGACGTATATGTGGATGCAGTCATAACAGTTTCAGTTTCAACATTTAGGATTATCTGCCTGTCAGGTATAATATGGAGAAGGACTTTTAGGTAGCATGTAGACAAGCTACAATCAGGCCTTGTTCTGTGCCCAAATGAGTGCAAACTACCATTGTTTGTTTTTAATTTTAAAACATAGGGCCAGATTCAGGAAGCCTCCGTGTAAGAGTTATAACTCTTACACGGAGGCTGCAGTTAAACTGTGTGATGTCAGCATGTCATGCATATGCATGAGGTGCATGAGGCATGCTGAATCACACCAGTAACTCTTACACGGTCCGTGTAAGAGAGTAGGGGGCGTGTCTGTAGGCTAAGCTCTGCAAGTGGACACGCCCCCGGAAAACTATAATGGCTGAAAGTAAACAGCCACGAGAAAGGCCATGAAAATGTGAATAAACACACTATACAACACATGCCCCGACTGGCCATCAGTGTATAAAGTGAAGAGATGTCATAAAAGTAAATGAAAACCTTTTTTTTTTTTGTTAAACCCTGTAAATGTTTGCTACTGTGTGCGCGGGTGTGCTACTAGCGCAATCACAGTTAGCAGTCAGGGGAAAAGGATATAAGAACTAAATATGCAAAGTAAGCCAAGAAATAATAGCTTAGTGGTAGAGTACCCGCCCTATGTGTAGGCAAGCAGGGTTCGAGCCCCTACAACAACCTTTTTTTATTTTTGTAAATAAGCACTAAAAAGCCCCCAGACAGTATTGTACAAATGTAAATGTATTCCCTTTTGTAAAATGGAATGAAACAGAGCATATATTTTGAAGTAACATAAGAATAAAAATAGTCAGAAATGTACTGATAGCTAAGCTGCCGTGAGGCAGAGTGCCCGTGGCAGTAGTGTTAAAAAGCTGCAAACTGCGTGCCCGATGCCAAGCAGCGGATAAACAGGCTGAAACTGTGTGCAATTAGCTGAACATGTGTGTCACTAGCCAATTCAGATTTATCCCAGCGCACACCGTTTGCGCCGCTCCCACAAGCTAACTGCCAGTGCGCCCATTATTACAAAATGCTGAGTAAGAGGATGATGTATAATACTTCCTGGTGGCTTTTGACTGATACACCAACCAAGAAAAGTGGGGCAAAGTGGACTGTGTAAAAGTCTTCTCATCCTGGCTGCCAGCAGGAGCATTGTAAAGATATGTAATTATGAAGCTGACTGATTGCACAGACTGTAATTCATTTAAAAAGAACACCTAACTATGGTTAGGATAATTTCTGAAATACAAAATTCTACAGTTGCGCTAATGCTGAAAAACAGGGGTACTTACGTATTATCGCAACCACATTTACAAAGTGGCTGAAATGGAAGTGTTTATGCTAAAACATTTTTTTCTTAACCTTGAAAGGGGTGTGTGAGCAAGTATGTAGTAGTCGGTCACAGTTTGGTATGAGGCCTGAAGAGAAACAACGATCAATTTTTCTGAACAGGGGGGGTGGGGGGCATGTCTCATTTCTTCCATGACCTGCACAGTGCTACACTGCATTGCAATTCCCGCATTCCTAAGCACAACCTCAGCAAAGGCAAGTTAGTCAGGGACATACCATCTAACTGTTCATGGCCAGTACTCCTCGAAAACACAAGCACCTCTAACAAGTACTACGTAATGGGACAGTGATCCATCCCTCACTGACTGCTCCCTTTCTCGCTAAGCGGAACTCCTGTGCCAGTGGTGTCAGACATTATCACACTTCACACAGACAGTTCTGCTAATCTGAATCAGTCACAGTACTGGCAACATGTGCTATAACTGCTGAGTGATTCACACACATAACCCCCAAAATTGATAATCATTGATGACACAGTGTACACCTAAAGGTGTTTGAAAGGAGCCGGCTGTCTTGTGGGGGACGTATTGACTTTCATGACTTCTAACTTTAACGATGACTGTGAAGCACCACTCCTATGTATAGGACAGAAGCAGGCGCTCCCCAGAAAGATGAATTTTCATGTTATTCCTCTTCATATGTCAAAACAACTCAGACACAATAGTAGTGAAAAGTTTACACTCCCCTTCTTAGGTTACCAGACATCGTTTTGCACCAACATGATGAATTCTTTGACGTCCAAAATGTGGTTGCGATAATACATAAGTACCAAAACAGGAAACTCTCAGGTTGGTGTATTCTTTGAAACATAGTTTACAGTTGTGGTTGGAACTTGATAGAAGCTGTTAGTTAGAGAGCAACCAGGAACTTTAGGATTAGGGAGAAGGAAGGAGTATTTATGTTTAGGGAGGGGAGGGGGAGCTTAGCGATAGGGAGTAGGAGTGCGCTTCTAGTGTCAAGGAACGAATGGGGTTTTAAGGTTTAGGGAAAGAGGAGTGGAGATTTAGGTTTAGGGAGTGATGAGGTCTTGGGTAGGGATGGAAATCCAGTGGTTAGAGTCAGAGGCCAGGTGGAAGTTTTTAGGGTTAGAGTTAGGGATCTGGTAGGGCTATGTTGTTAAAGAGGATTGGATGATGGGAGAGATAGATCATTATTAGGAGTGGGCTATTTGCTGGTGGGAGTTAGGGCACTTGTCAAGTAGAGTAAGTGGCGTGACATGCAAATGTGTCCAGAGCTAGTAGCACATGAGCACTTGTAGTAGACTCCACTGAATGCACAACCCTACCTGTGACTAATTTTACCCATGCATTACTCCATGTGAACTCTTGCCCTACTTTGACACACAAACCTCCCATAAGAAACTACAACTGCCCACTCAGAGCTTTCACTAGTGAAACCTTAACTCTTATCAGACAAAACTTTAGAGTTGCTACCAGCGAAACATCATTCAGGGAAATGAATACAGACAATTTGAACTGGTTTCCTTTGGGCCTTAGGAATGAAACCTCCTATACATCTTTTGGACTAAAGCTACTAGCTCACTTTTGTACCTCAGTAGCTCTGTAGATTGTTAATGCTTCAAAGATACTGGGTAAAGCTGTAACCTCTTGTGAGCTAATTCTAAACTCAACCTTATCTTTATATTCTAATTTCACAGTCTGATGTATTACTACATTTCTTTTTTCGACATACTATCTGGAATCTTGTACTGTACCTAAAAATCATCAAATTTTTCTGAATTACTACATTAATTATTGTAATTCTATGCTTTTCTTAATTACCTGCCTGTACAACCTCCATATTTCTCGAGGTATTATCTCTGTTTGTAAAGTTCAGCAATTAATGATAATTGTCAAAATGTTTTCTACTGTTACTGTGCCCATTTGCCAAGGTAATAGCTGAAATGATCTGCAATCAGCCTACCAACCTGGCTGACAAATAAATAAATAACATTTACCGGCGTATATGTGGATGCAGTCATAACAGTTTCAGTTTCAACATTTAGGATTATCTGCCTGTCAGGTATAATATGGAGAAGGACTTTTAGGTAGCATGTAGACAAGCTACAATCAGGCCTTGTTCTGTGCCCAAATGAGTGCAAACTACCATTGTTTGTTTTTAATTTTAAAACATAGGGCCAGATTCAGGAAGCCTCCGTGTAAGAGTTATAACTCTTACACGGAGGCTCTGAATAAACTGTGTGATGTCAGCATGTCATGCATATGCATGAGGTGCATGAGGCATGCTGAATCACACCAGTAACTCTTACACGGTCCGTGTAAGAGAGTAGAAGCGTGTCTGTAGGCTAAGCTCTGCAAGTGGACACGCCCGGAAAACTATAATGGCTGAAAGTAAACAGCCACGAGAAAGGCCATGAAAATGTGAATAAACACACTATACAACACGTGCCCCGACTGGCCATCAGTGTATAAAGTGAAGAGATGTCATAAAAGTAAATGAAAAACTTTTTTTTTTTTGTTAAACCCGTAAATGTTTGCTACTGTGTGCGGGTGTGCTACTAAGCGCAATCACAGTTAGCAGTCAGGGAAAAGGATATAAGAACTAAATATGCAAAGTAAGCCAAGAAATAATAGCTTAGTGGTAGAGTACCCGCCTATGTGTAGGCAAGCAGGGTTCGAGCCCTACAACAACCTTTTTTTTTTTGTAAATAAGCACTAAAAGCCCCCAGACAGTATTGTACAAATGTAAATGTATTCCCTTTTGTAAAATGGAATGAAACAGAGCATATATTTTGAAGTAACATAAGAATAAAAATAGTCAGAAATGTACTGATAGCTAAGCTGCCGTGAGGCAGAGTGGGCGTAGCAGTAGTGTTTAAAAGCTGCAAACTGCGTGCCCGTTGCCAAGCAGCGGATAAACAGGCTGAAACTGTGTGCAATTAGCTGAACATGTGTGTCACTAGCCAATTCAGATTTATCCCAGCACACCGTTTGCGGCGCCGCTCCCACAAGCTAACTGCCAGTGCGCATCGTTACCTCAGCAAGCGGCGCAGACCAGGTTTAAAGTGCTTAAAAGTGCTTTTGGCATGTTTGATTGACAGGTCTTCAACTCATTTCTGTCAGGAAAAGCAAAAGCAGTTGCCAGATTCGAACACAGGATACCATGCACTAGAGTCAAGGAACTAAACCACCAAGCCATGACAGCAATACCTAGAAAAGCAGAAATAGCATATATATGGGATAAAACCCAGAATGGAGCATGAGAAAGCATTTTCAGTGAAGTAGATACAATTCCAAAACGGCCAATCAGAGAAATGTGCGGAAAAGCGGCATATATAAGCCCCATAGGCGGGAATACACAGCATAACTGATTGTAGAACAGACTTGCAGTCAGCATGAGGGGTGTAGGTGAGGTTCGTTGGTTTCGTGCACAGCGTTGGGCGTTGAGGTCCAGATACATGGTCTGGCTCCTTGTCCATAATCACGAGGCCCAACTCATGCAGGGCCAGGTCTCATGGGGAGTATATAGGGCTGAGGCGTGGGACCAGTTGGCTCGTGAGCTGACCAGTGCGACTGGCATTCCACGCACTGGTGAGCAGGTCCGTCACCACCATGCGGACCTGAAGAGGCGCAAGCAGGACCAATTGAACCGTTGGATCCAGGAGGCCCGGCAAATGCCCAACGCCCCACGACTGAGTAAGTCACATTTTACACATGTATGTAAGGATTTCAACCAGCTGATACCATGGAGATGTGTGGTCAATATTATTCCCTTTGTATTACAGCTGCAGGTGTCCGCTCTGCGAATGTCGAGATGCACGCCAGAAGGCTGGTGCGGCTGCGCCACCATGCAGGTTAGTAACCCCACCCAGTACTTGTAAATAAATATTATTATGTACCATGTATCAGAACAGTGCAGTGTATTGATTAAAAGTAATATAATGTGCAATCAGGAATTGACGTCTGCAGGTATGGCTGCAACAAGTTCATCAGTATGCAAGTGTAACTGGAAATATAATTGATAGGATTAAACAGTGCTGTAATACAGATGTCCCATCATTAATTAAATATACTGTAACCTGCAGTATAGTCTCAAGAGTACAGCTTCAGAATCTGAGGTAGTCACATGTCAGATATATCCCTGTTGAAATGCTGAATCATGACAGAAGTGAGGCTGTTGGAAAGTGTTTGAATCACCACAGGTCTAATATGTGAACAAAGCCTAGAAGTACCAACCTGAACTGTGAAGTTGCAGAATGTGTGAGAGTGACAGAAAGGCTCATGTATGAATAAAGAAAGTAGTAATAACCCCTGAATATATAAGCCTCAGTGTGTTTTCACAGAACTAAATGCATGTGGGAAGTACAAATTAACATCCCAAACTGATTTCAGTGTGTCTGAATCTGAATGTCTAGCTCAAAATCTGTATATGGTGATAACAGTAAACAATTTGCAGATAGAATGAATGATTATCTGACAGACTAAACAGCCATAGTTGTCCCCTGTCCTGTCATCAAAGTGTAGCAGGATGATGTATCTGATCAAATTCAAAATAAGTAGGATAGTGATGTATGTGTAACAGGTGTAGCATGACAGTCAAATAAAGATTATTTTGAAACATCAGCCTCAACTTAATTGTGTATCTATGATAAATGTGAATTAATGTTTAACATATGAATGTGTCATCACTTTCTATCCCCACCCAACCCTGTAATTCCATATAACAACATCCACTAAATAATGGTATGTGAACATTTCATTAATCATGGACATTTGTCCGTTCCAAACATATATGCATGTCTGTTCGTGCATGTGCCCTGTTTATACCTGCAAATACGATGGCCTGTTGCCATTAATCAACCCTGCATGTCGTTTGACTGTGTTTTGCTGTTCAAATAATGCATGTGATATTGATATGCTCCTTGTTCAATGGTGTCCATATCTGGGTGTTTGTTTGATGGGAATACCAATGCATGCTGTTACAACTAATCTGAATGGAATAAAATGCCACTAACCCAAACTAACATAACTACTCACAAACCTAGAACGCTTGGGAAGGCAGGTCCCAGCGGACCCACCTCTCCCACCTCAGCTGGTGACTGCACCTGGCACTAGTGCCCAGGCGGACCCCCTCCGGTGGCCCTGTGCCACCTTGGTGGAAGCGCTGCAGGGGATGGGGCCCGTCCCCTCTGCAAGTGTGGCGGAGGGGTTCGTCCACTCACCCTCCAGGTGTCCGGTCTGAGGTGCGTAGGGAGATCCAAGACACTGTTCTTGGACCCCTCGCCAGCTCGAGGCTCGTGTGGCACAGCTAACGGCCCGGCCGTTGCCCGCCTTCACAGCCCCAGCACAGCCCGTCCTGGGCTGTGAAGGAACAGTGGCAACTGCCTATGGGTGGGGATATCAGTTCCACTGTTGCCATCTGTGGGCTCGTGCATCTCAGATATCCCAACCTCCGTCCCCGTCAATTGTGTAACCCCCCCACGTGTGTCATACACCGTCCCTGTATGCGTCTTGTCTGTCTTGTCTGTTAACCTACCCAACCTACCTCCCCAGCTTTACCGACTTCCTTCACCTGTCATACCACTCTCACCTGTAAAAAAAAAAAAAAAAAAAGGGCACTCTGTCCCACAAAAAAATTACGCCCCATACATAGCTGTCCATGTCGCAGACATGTCCGCTGGACATCTAAACTGTTAATTACAATTGGCTGTACAACAAATATTAATGTTGTCCTGACACCTCTCTCAGAGGTGGAAGGTTTCAAATGTCTCACCAAAATACATAGAAATATACAGCTGTTGCTGCAAAAGACATGGGCATCTATGGGCCTTACCTACACCCTTCCTGCAAATCCCACGCTTCTTTCCCTACTGTCTTACCCTCTTTGTGACCCCTTTTCACCACTTTCCTGTCACCCCTTTTTCTTTTCTTTCAAAGAAAATAGCGCGGGTGTGCGCTTGTGTTAGCGGAGCTCACCGCCAGTCTTGCGTGAGCTCAGCAACAGCGCAGACCTGGTTTAAAGTGCTTAAAAGTGCCTTTATGGCACTTTGATTGACAGGTCCTGTACTCAGTTCCAAAGTTTGCTAAGAAAAATAAATTCCCACTGTCAGTCTCGAACCCAGGACCTTGGTAACATTAGTCCGTATGACCTACCACTAAGCCATGCCTGCTTTACAAGAACACACTGCTAAAATAAATATAACATGTAATAGTAGGAATCAGTATAAAGGTAATATAGGAGATGTACTATCCAAAGCATGTTTGGTAGAGTTTTAATGGCCAAATTACTGGATTCCCATACTAGTTCAGTGTGAGCAGAAACAGCACTGCTACCTGTTAGCTTGTACATAATAATGTAAGGTAATGTACATATGTGAAGGTATGTATATCTACACATACATATATATAAATATATATTAATACATATGAAATATAATCGTAGGTCTCAGTAGCCATACACACTCACTACAGGAAAAAGTTAACATAATTGCTGCAACCTGAATCTGCAACACAGCCTGACCCTGTGTGACCTACTTACCCTTCTAACTGCTTACAGGTGGCCTCAACACTTTGATTGACAGGTCCTGTACTCAGTTTGAAAGTTTGCAAAGTAAAAATTCCCACTGTCAGTCTTGAAACCAGGACCTAGGTAACATTAGTCTGTTTGACCTACCACTAAGCCATGCCTGCTTTGGAAGAGCACACTGCTAAAATAAATATAACATGTAATAGTAGGAATCAGTATAAAGGCAATATAGGAGATGTACTATCCAAAGCATGTTTGGTAGAGTTTTAATGGCCAAATTACTGGATTCCCATACTAGTTCAGTGTGAGCAGAAACAGCCCTGCTACCTGTTAGCTTGTACATAATAATGTAAGGTAATGTACATATTTGAAGGTATGTATATCAACACATACATATATATAAATATATATTAATACATATGAAATATAATCGTAGGTCTCAGTAGCCATACACACTCACTACAGGAAACAGTGAAGATATATGCAGCAACCAGAATCTGCAACACAGCCTGGCTCCTGTGAGACCTACTAAGCCCTTTAACTGCTTAAAGGTGCCTCTAGCACTGTGATTGATAGGCCCTATACTCAACCCAAAAGCAGAATATGAGCATACTAGTAGGCCCTACCACAAGACCATTGTAACACTAGTCTGTATGACCTACCACTAAGCCATGACTCTCATACAGGAATATAGTGCTAAATAAGTGGAACATGTAATAGTAGGAATGAAGATAAAGGCAATATAGTATGTCTACTACCCAAAGCATGTCAGGCAGACTTTTATAGTCCCAATTACTGGATTCCCATACTAGAGTAGTGTTAATGGAAACAGCCCTGCTAATTGTTAGCTTGTACCCAATAATGTCAGCTAATGTACATATATGAAAGTATGTATATGTACACAGATATATATATATATATATATGCATATAGCAATACATATGACATATAGTTGTAGGTGTCAGTATGCATACACACTCACTACAGGGAACAGGCAAGATAAATGCAGCAACCTGAATCTACAACACAGCATGAAGCATGGGAGATGTACTAACCTTCACACTCACAGAACACTGTCAACAGCATACCAGCATGGTCCACGCCCTACAATCTGAAAGGGCAACGCCTATCTCACATACCCTTTTATAGCAGTGTCCTAAAATCACAGTGAGACATGCAATTAGTACGCACCCAGCTGCTTGCAATTAGCAAATGCTGCCTTACAATTGGTGCAGAGGCCATCACATGGATCCATGCAGATACCTACAAAAGTATTCAGTACCCACACTCCACTCATGCAATACAGTCATTGCACTAACCGAATGAGAAAGAGAGAGAGAGAGACAGACAGAGAGAGAAAAAAATATATATACTGACAGCAAGCAGCAAAACAGCAGCAGCAGCAGCAACAGCAGCAAAATACAAGCAGCACGACTGACTCACCAAAAGCTGCCACAAACACAGGTAATGCAAAGTAGCAGGTTAATCCTGTGTATACTGTGACACCTCCAAATGTATCATAGTTCACTATCAATAGGTATGTCCATGAGATAGGTTGTGTGTAGATAGTCATGAAATATAAACATATGTAAAATTGTTGTACATGTGGGCCATAACTAACACTTCCATAGCTTAGAACACAAGGCCAGTTGTGCATATGATGCAGTAGTTCCCAGGGTCAGTAGAGGTTCCTCCTCATTGGTGTGGGACCACTGTGTATGTATGGCACTGTTCAGGTACATATCCTGTAGTATGGCCATGGATTAATATCAGTCTGTCATGTGGTGCTATGTCCTCCAGGGGTGAATGTAGCACACATCCAGGGATACCATTCCGTAACAGTGATGATATGTGTTCTGCAATGATGAGGGTGGCTCTCACCTGGACATGTGAGAGGATAGGGAGGTTACAGTCATCTGGGATAAGTAATAACACGTGTGTAGGACAATGGGGGTACCTGCACCTAAACTGTCTGCAAAATTGTTGGCAATATCTGTGCATTTGGTGAATGTGAAGCATCTTAACACTGCAGACAACAGATGCCTTCCGTCATGTGAATCTGCCCTGTGCTGCAGTAGCCTCCTACTATTGTTATACAATATGCCTGTATCTGTAGTCCACTGGACAGGATTAATAAGTGGTGTGCAGTTGTTCTGGGTTAGATAACTGTGTGCACAGTACATGCAGTATGTGGGATGTCTGTGGTAAGCATATGCAAATGTGCTGGCGGTGTGTGTTGTGGCTTCCACTGGCCCAGTGGGCTGCATGGATAGCATCACTGTCATAACTACTGAATAACTGTGTAATCACATGCATACATAGCAAGGTAGTGTATTGTGCTTGTGGTGTTGTTCAGATATGTATATCCAGGCTGAGTAATTTGTGTCCACATCACAGTGTTGGATGGCAGCACACATCCAGTATGTATGGATGAACACCCAGAATGTGTCACACGTGTCACCTGTGCAGTCGTATCTGGCCATTACCTGTGCATCCCCACAACACACACACATGCAACATATGGCAGAAGTACTATAGCAGTACACACATGTTCATAGGTTCATACTAGGCTATCTGCCGAGGGCATTTACAAGACTAGCCCATAGTTTTGTGGCTTACGCCACCCCTTTAGTATGGGGAACCATACCCATTATTTTGCTGTGCCTCTGTCGAGCAGTGACACTGAGGTAATCCCTGGGGTATATCTGCGATCTCCCATCCATTGGTCAAGATTTCTCTAGAACAAGGCCATCGAGGTGCTCTGCCTCACATATACCGTGATTTTGTTCCACAGCATAGGAGTCTTTGGTTGATGAATCTATCCCTCCAGCATGTCCTATTAATAGCCGTGTGGAGGTTTAAGTCTCCTGGCCTTGTGGCTCTGATGGATCTAGATTTTTTAGGTGAAGCATATTCATCAAATCTGGGTCTGACATGGCCTTGTATGTTGGGCAAAGGTCACCTCTGAGCAAGCGTGGCGACTGACTACAACATACATGGACATGCTGGAGGGCAAATTCCTAACTGAGAGGCTCCCTTTACTCTGTAATGAGCTCGAACAGTTGAGAATGAACAGTTCATAGGTTCATACTAGGCTATTTGCCCTAGGGCATTGGTAAGCCTAGTAGAATGTGTTTGTCTTTGCCACCCAATCAGAAGTTATGCTGCTATGCCCTTGTCCGACTTTAGTATACTACGCCTCTGTCTAACAGTGACATAGAAGTGATACCTGGGGTACAACTATGATCTCCATCCACTCATCCAGATTCCTATGGAAGAGAGTCAATGAGGGACTCTGCCTAACCAGTAGTGTGAGCTCATTACAGAGTGAAGGGAGCCTCTCGGTTAGGAATATGCCCCTCCAGCATGTCCATGTATGTCAGTGCTGAGGTCCAGCTCTCCTGAGCATGTGGCTGTATGGGACTCTGATTGCCTGAGGTACATCACGTTCATTACTGCTAGGTAGGACATGGCTGTATATGGCATGCACAGATTGCCCCTGAACAGGCAGTATGCCACTGAGTCCAGCTGGATTCACTTTACCTGGGCAGCATATGACATCTGTGTGAGCCATTGCATCCCCTTGATGATGTACTGTTGTCCTGTACCAGTTGCTGTAGGTGTCTGGTTAGGTACATCCCAAAAGGTGCATTGTATGCAATTATAGGCCTGATGATGGATGAGTACAGAGGCACAATGACCTCCCCTGCCATACATGTGAATCAGTCATGATTAGCTGGGCTATATAACATGTCTGTCAATCCACGTTGCCCATGTGGTAGACAAATGACAGACTGCTACCATGTTTCTTCCCCAGGTCCCCAACTTCGTCTACTGTACTCAATGGCCTAACACCTATGTTGTTCTGTGCCACCAATGTGGAGGCGTGGGGATCTGCATTGAAAACTGATACTCCCCTCCCTGTTCAAGTGTTGTGGCCGACAAGAATGGTAACAGCTATAACGTGGTAGTACTGGTGTGCTCCTGTGAAACCTGAAACAGGTTCATGTTACTGCACAGATATCGATGTCCATAATGCTAGGTAGGGTTTTGGGTGCGTGCATCCTTGGGTCTAGGCGTCCAGTGTTGAGTAGCATCACTCTTACTTCCTCATCCTTTGTGATACAAATGGATGTGGGTTTGCCTTATGAGCCTTGCCTAATACAGGCACAATGGGTGTAGCAGGAGGCTCCGCCAAATGTCAATAGGACTGTGGTGACAGGTGCAAGCTGTCCCTAGCAAACCATACCACCCCAAGATGGCAGGGATTGGCACACCTGTGAATGACACCAGTATGTCAGTCAATTGTTGGAAGGGATAATTGTGCCTTGATATTGTGGCATTGTTCTAGGTGAGGGTAGGATGCTACTCAAGGTCAGGGTCAAACTGTCCTGGGCTACGTGCTCAGAGAGCTCTGTAATGTCTCATGTCATGTAGTCCAGGGAGGAATGTGTCAGGCCATTCACAGCAGCATGGACATTGACTGAGTCATACCTGTACCTGCCTTGGGGTTACCTGACTGTTTGTGTTATGTGGCAGGTCATACTGCCTGACAGGCTGCACACCGTGACCCTCACCTCGTTAAGCCTGGTGAGCGTGATGTGAGTGTGCCTGATCATAGAGGCACCTAGTACAGGTGTATGAGGTGTGTTGTTAACTGTTAATGGCTGTGAGTGTTCAGCACATTGGCTTTGTGTGATATGTGTTGCACATGTTAGTTCATGTGGTAGTGGTTGCCTGGATGTCTGCATAGGAGGTCTCTGCTGCATAGGCAGAGCTGTGGTCTGAGCCTACAAGTATGATCATGTGTGATCATGTGTTAGATCCACTGTTGTGTTAGGTCTCGTGAGACTGGAAGTGTAGTGAGTGATCCCCTTTGCCACGTGACTGGTTATGGCGGTATTGAGTAGACAGAGCCTAGCCTCCAGTCTGGTATATGGTTGCATCACTCACATGAGTTTGAATTTGTCGTTAGGAGGAGGGTTGTCTGTGTACATGCATCTGTTCTAACATTGTCTCTGGAGTACCACACTCACCAGCTGGACTGAGGAGGGAACTGACAACTGACCTCTGGACATGCTAGAATACTATTGTGAACTCTGTAATCACTAATGATTGAAAACAAGGTGCAGTGGGGAGTGAGGGTGTACTGACATTACCTACAACTGCTGACTGACATAAAAGCGTCAGTGAGCAAATGCCAGGTAACCTAAGTGCAATGTGTCACAATGAAGTAAATGCAACAATGACAAGCAGTCACTTGCTGTCATGTGTAACATGGAAGAACGTACAGTAAGCAATGCAGATAACAGTAGTGAGTCACAGATGTGTTTTAAAGATGTGTACTATGTGGAAGTAGCATACCAGTGAAATAACAAGCTAACAGATAACAAGCATATAAACAAAGGTAGATGCAGGAGGCCTGGATGTAGTGTTTGCTACAACAAACAAGGTGTAGCAATGTCAGTAAGATACAGCTCAGATATGCATGCACTATAAACCTGATACCAGATGTCCCCAGCTATGAATGGCAGAGTACAGCCTATTGTCACACATGACTGCAGACCACAAACCTCGTTAATGTTAAATAACTGGCCTAAAGGACAACTGCCCATACCAAGTAATACACTTGTACACTGGGCCCACAATCAGCAGTTCCCAACTTCAATGGATGAAAGATATGTGTCCTGCCACCACAGTGCTTGCCACCAACCTCCCTAATGTAAAACAACTGGTCTGAAGGCCAAGTACTTAGTACAAATGACATAGAATGATAGCTACACTGTAATCAGGTTTTAACCAATCAGTAATAAGTAGAAGTTAACACTCCTGTATAGAATGTGTACCATGTATTGTTGAGATACTATGCTGATAACCTGTTTGTGTACCTTTCCAGATAGACATGGCACCGAAGAGAAATCCGCGTACTCTGCTGCTGAGGATGACGTGATCCACCAGAGCCTGGTGCGTGAGTATGCCATCCTGTTTTCACGCACCACCCAGAACCAGCAGGAGAGGTCTGCACTGTGGCAAAGCCTTGTTAGCAGGATAAATGATGTTGGCATGCATGATAGGACATATGAGCAGGTGAGACATCACTGCAGTGATTTGATTAGAAATGTCCGCCAGCGTGCTGCAGATATCCGCAGGCAACAGGCTGCCACAGGTGGGGGGGTGGCCACATCCCCCTCACCAGACAGGAGGGGCTACTGCTAAGTGTTGTGGATCCAGCCCCAGAACAACATCTGCCATCATGCATCATGATGGAGGTTGGATCCACACATCAGCAAGACAGTTGGCGTGCAGGTAAGATGCCATATTCATTTATTGTTATTACTTTTACATTTGTTGACCCATATAGTCTAGCTGGATATGAGTTCATTTTCAGTAGAGGCATGTGGAGAAAAGCTCCACACATAACGTAATAAAGGCAGACAGACAAGTTGTCAATACAGACAGCCAACATAATAGAATTGTACAGCAGCCTGTTAATTAAATAAACATACATGTAAGGAAGTCAAACAGTTTATAGTCATACACAATGTACCGTTGGTTTCAAAGCAATCCTACCTAAAGCATAATGGTTATGCAATAAGGCAAAAGCCATATACAAAATAGTTAGGGCTCAGAAGGGTAGAAGTAGGAGTATGACAGATACAATGATATGGAAGAGGCAGGAGTCAAGAAGGGAAGTGAGGAAAAGAAGGAAGACAGTCAAGAGGAGGTGGGAGGGATGGGAGAAGTAGGTCAGAGCATAGAAGGACATCAAGGTGAAAGAAACAGGGTAGAAGCCAGTTTCTATGCACAATGAGGGGTTAAAGGTGAATAGAGCATAGGGAGAGGGACATTAGCCTGGACTCCAAGAAGAACAAAGCCAGTGGTTTTGGAAGTACAATTTGAGTTGACGTTTGAAGACAGGTGCGGGTGAGATTAGAGTTAACTCCTGGTATGTACATATGACTGTTCTGTGCGCTGTTACTTCATGCACGCATAAGGTGTGCATGTGGTATGTATCTGTCATCATGATATATATACAGACATGATGTGCAGCTGATGTGTATAAGGGAACTAGTGTACTACTGTACTGTATCATGTGCAAAACAAATGGCACACATGTGCCCACTGACATTACTCTCTTCACACTTCCAGGTCCCTCCCATGTATCACCGAGGCAGGCCATACATGCTGGTGAGTCTTTTAACAGTATCTGTAAAACAATTTATAAAACTAGGAAGAGTAGTGTAACTCTGTAGTAGACATGCTGGTGACTGTGTCCACAAAACTGTAATTGACAGGTAGTAAATTGAGTAGTGTAACACGGTATTGATGTGTGTGTTTACTGTGGGGTGTGCATGTGTGCAAGTGTGCCTGTGCCCAAGTGTGCATGTGTGTTAGTGTCCATGAGTGCATGTGTCCATTTCTGAATGTGTGCATTAGTATTGAAGTTCATCTCTTTCAAATATGTATTGAGACTGTAATCTGTGTTCCATGTTTTCCTCCCGTAGGTTCTGGTGCTGCTCTGGTGACCTGCAGCAGGGAACCTGAATCTTGTGCCCCAGGTACTGATGATGATGAAATGTCTGTAATGGTGCAGGAAGGTGTGTCTGGGTCCGCCATTGGTCAGCCAATTGACAGTACACAGCTTTCAACCCGTCAATGCGCACAGTCATCCTGCCGTTACATCCTTTATCACCATTGTCCCTAGGTGATGGACAGTCAGCAGTGGGCATAGATCAGGGTAATGTGGTACCTGTGGCACATGCATCCTCACACGGCAGCCATGTGCAGAGTCCTCGAATGGTACCACGCAGACAGTCGCCCATGGGTTCTCGGGGCATCCGTGGCGTACTGCCTCTGGCCGGCGTGCCCAGGAGGTATGTCAACCTCCACTATGTTTAGAACTGTCATGCAGGCACAGGCACGTATTGAAAGGTACACCAGACAGGGTCTGAGGGAGATGAGAGCATGTCGCATAGCCATGACAGACAGCATCCGTGATGTTGCGAATGCTATCCGTAACTTCACAGATGTCGTTGACAGGCGTTGTGGGGCATACAACAGCTGCTCCACAACCAGATGTCCCTGGGCCAGGGCGATGGTGTGCGTTTGCGGCGTCGCCGTGGCCGTACGCCAGCAAGAGCAGCAGCCGGCAGTGCCGCGGGACGACAACGGGCCGACTCGCGCGCCTCAAGTGCCAGCACCAGCCCCAGCAATGCTGGGTCTGTGCTGTCATCAGACGCCCAGGAGACCACGTGCACGTGGCTCTGGACAGTCCCAACAGGGAACTGTGTCCAGTCAACACACCCCTGCTTCGATGACAGTACCCAGTCTGGGTTAGTACGGATCGGCCCGTAGCACCCTGCCAGGCACAGGTACCGTGTCCGTGCCCACAGACACTGATTTGGATGACCTGACAGGTGCAGTCTGTGGCTGTCCACAAAACCCTGTACATGGCAGCCATTATGTGGGACTGTGTGCGTGCTTACACACATGCAGAAACCTAACACCTAGGGCAAACACATACACACACACACTGCACCAACAGCGGTCCACCCTGTACTGCTGCCCCTCACAAACACACATACACACACATGTCAATTGGTGTTACCAGTGGCCGGCTTGGGCATATCTAACCCACACCCTGTGCATATGATGACACTGTGCCACCTCCTGCATACTACAACATCGGTGCAGGTAAAGGTAAACACGTTGCTGATGCACAGGGTGACTACATAGATGTGTATAAGTAGTAACATGTTGGTAACTGTTGTGTGTTGCAGTATAAATGTGTGTATATCCCATCAGTCCTGCTGCAGTAACTGTATGAATGTCCTCAGTTGTTATCTGCACCCATACTATAACAAAGTGTACCTGCTGCACACCATCACATGCTAACATTGACTATGGCAATGTGCATCTTGTGCTGTTATGTAGATTCAGCTACATGTATCTGTTCTGTCACACATGCATTTATACACACCCTGCTACCCACACACATGCACACGCTCACCTGCCATTCCCATTATTTATCACCCTACATGAGTAGCTGTTGATACATGACAGGTACACATTTCAGAAGTGCACTATGTTGTTTACTACTGGCATCCCTTCTCTACCTGTACTCACAGGGTGCAGGCAACCTCATCAGTTGGAAGATGTAATGTGCATCAGGTACTGTAGTACCCTGATTGCCACAACAAACATGCTTCCCATACGGAAATGCACACACAGACACATCCCACATCCACACACTTGCCACATTCAGGCTTCAGAACACTATCTAGGTATATTGGTACATGTGCATGTTCAAGTAGCATGTAACACTATACTGAGTACTGGCACTTAGTTGTCTGTAGTCATGTTGTCTGTATAGAATAAAAGAAATGTTTTATTATCCTACTCCGTTTTGTGGACATTACTTGAACAAGTGTTACCTTACATGTGTTATCAGTACCAACACTTTCTGTTTTGTTTGTATAGGGTGCTATCAACATCACTGCTTGTTAAGGGTAATGACCACCCTGCAGTGCATAGCCCCATGTGGCAAAAGCCACATCCCACCCCATCATTGTGCACACACACTAACCCCACCAACAGTAAAACACATACTTTCCATTTGCAAGGTTCAAACCCACACCTAACTGTGCAATGACAGTAGAAACAGACACATTAGCAGAGTGTGCTATTTGCAGTAGTTGGAGAAACGTTTACTAATGCTGTACTTAGAGGGTGCTGACATCATCTGTGTGTAGGAGGAGGATGTGCACCCTGTAGTGTGTTCTCCCAGTTGGCAAAGGCAGTTAACCCTCCCAGCATAGTGCACACACATAAACCACACTCATACATTCCCTTTGCAGGATTCAAACCCCCACCTAACTACGTTATGACACTGAAGAAAGACACATTAGCAGGCGCTATGCAAATTACTGGAGGACTTTACTACAGGTGATATAGTTATACAGTCCTGACATCATCACTATTTCAAAGGGGATCTGCATCCTGTGCGATACTGTCACGGTTGCTAATAGGGACATTTCCCACACACACACATCGATGTGTTGGAGGTTTGCATATGTGGGGATCCAGAACACCAGTGTGATTAGTATATGGTTTGATTGCAACAATGAGGATATACTCCCAGTGGTGATTAGTTTTTACTCATGTTTGTAAAGATCAGCTCTAGTATATCTGCCCGTCTTGTGGGAAGGTTGGTTACCTGTTCCATAGCCAAAGAATGTCTGATCAATGGGAATCTTAGAGCTTGGGTATTGTGGCCTGTGTAATGTACACAGTCTATGTTTGGGTAGCTGGCATCACCCAGTATGATGGTGTTTGCAGAGTAATCTAAACTCTCCTGTGTCAGCATGAAGGCTGTGTGGGAGACCTGAGTTTGAGAGGGTGCTGCAACAGCTCCTCTGTGTCTCTTTCCATGTGGTCCAGGGAGGTATGTCCCAACAGGTAGCTGACTGTGACCCTCCCCTTGCTCTGTCTGGAGTGCGGCACGTCTGTCAACAGCTCATGTCAAGCAAGTGCACACCCCTCATAAATGATGTGGAAGCCTTCAAAGGCCCAAGGCCTGTTGAAAATATGGACCAGACTGCAGATACCTGTATAGAGGCATTCTGTGGACACATTCAGGAATGCATGGATCATGAAGCCACATATGAAAGCATGACCCAATTCTCCAAAGACAGATGTCCTGGGCACGGACACCAGCCATAAACACACTATACAATAGAAGGATGGCGCCACTACATGATACAACAACCTCCCAAAATGTGAAGGCACCACTGATGAGTATTGGAAGACAACTACAGGCACCCATATGATTGTCTAAGGCCATCTTTGAGAGAGGATTCCACAAGCCACTGAGGATAATCACAAGGCTGCCTGTAGTTATGTTAATAACCTGGGTGGTACTACCCAGATATGCTCAGAGGTAATACAATATGTCACACAAAATATAAAACACACAGACATTGCCATCATCCTAGTGGACAGGTTCAATGCTGCCTTCTCTCCCACCACACCAAAGGGAACATATGTCTCGCATCACAGTGCTTCCCCTGACATCACAGATGCTCAGGTAAGAGATGCCCTTCCCAAAGCAGTAAACACTGCATCAATGGGACCAGACAGTGTCCCAGGCTGTGTCCTACATGAACCACAAGAAGAGCTACACCCAGACATAACACCACTGTTCAATCCCAGCCTTAATACATGATATGTGACCAGAGAGTGGCATACAGCAACAGTGGTCCCTCAACATGCAGGTGGTGCCGTCACGGATCCTGGACACTACTGCTCCATATGTCTGACTAGCTTTGTCTGCAAAGCTATGGCAAGAATCATCAAGAACCTCACATATCTAGATATTGTGGACCTACAGACATGTCACCATACACAGTTTGGCTTTGTCAATGGCAAATCCTGCCTATCAAACCTGTTTGCTTTGTTTGAAACAGTCACCAAGGCCACTGTCAAGGGGTAGGAGGTCCACACAGCCTACCTGGACCTTGCATAAGCCTTGGATACAATACCCCACTTGTGCATTCTAGGGAAGCTCACCAGTGTACATATTAACCCCTATGTCACTATGGGTATTGCACAGTGGCTCAAGGGCAGAACACACATGGTAGAATTGCTGGAGCCATGTCAGCCTCCAACCTGGTACAAGTGGTGTCCCACAAGGCAAAGCCCTAGGGGCTGTCATGTTCATTATATATTTGTCATAGGTACAGGCCAACATGGAAGTACTGTGGCTCAGCACGTCACAGGTGACTGCAGACCGAACACCATAATCAACTCAACAGCTAACACCGCATCCTCCAAAGGGAGTCTTGCAAACACACGACTTGTGCCACAGCCATGGCCTCAACATGAATGACAGAAAGAGTATAGTCATCCCCTTTGTCAAACAGTAAATGACCACAATGTACCACATATGTGTTAATCCAGTAAGTGCAGACCTAGGAATTATGGACCTTGGAAGTGCAGGTTGATAGCATCCTACCATTTGACAACAACATGGACAAAGTGGTTAGGTAAGCATGTGATATGGGCCACATCATCATGGGATCCACATGTAGGCCAGGGGAGGACATTGTGCCCCTTTACTCATCCCTCATCATGCCCATAATTGACTATGATGAACCTGTCGGCATGCACCTTACCAGACACCTGCAGCAACTGGGGCTACTACATATGTACCTCGACAAGGTGATCAAAGTGCTCAAACAGATGCCACATACTGACTGGTTAAAGTAGCAGCAGCTCTACTCAGTGACATACTGCCTCTTCATAGGCAATCTGTGCCTTACATAGAAGGCCAGGTCATACCCTCACGTAATGGCCATGCTGCATCTCAGAATATCCAGATCCCACCAGGATACACGCTGGAAATACATGAACTTCAGGAGTGATATACATAGGACATGGTGGAGGGCACATTCACAACTCAGAGGCACCCTTCATTCCTGATTATTATCCCAATAGAGGTTAGGCGGACTGACTCAGTGACTATCCTCAAGGCGATATTAATGACTGGATGTGACATTGTAGGGTTACCCTGGGTATCACTTATGTGTCACTGTGAGAAAGAGGCACAGTATACTAACCTTGGAAAAGGGCATAGCAAGACAGATTCACAATGCATGTTGAAAGGCACGCACATTCTGGCTAGGTGGATACATGCCCTGGGCAGATATCCTATGCGAACCTATGGACCTATGTCTCTTTTCACCATTGGCCCATGTGCTGTCAATCACCAATGTAATCTCAATACTCTGGTAGCATGTGCAAGGTCAGTTGTCAGTCACCTCTATGGTACAGTTGTGGAATATGTGTGTCATGTAGTAATGTCACAGCTGCACATGTACACAGTCAACCCTATCCCTACCCATTGATGTACATCACATGTATGAGATGGAAACACATGGCCAAACTGTAACAACAACATACAAGTCAGTCAGATGCATGGACACATATGACTCAGTCATCGTCCATGCCACCACAGCTGATGTGGGATGTCGCTCACTGGGATACGTGATAGGGAACATGGAAGGGATCACTGAGCAAGTGACACAGGCTGGTAGACCACTGACCTTGGTTAGCATCAGACCCTCACCAGGGATTCCGACAAATTACTGAATGCTAATGAATAAGTGTATCTACAACACCCTAGCTGAATGGTTCTTAGCATGCAGTCACTGCATTGCTATGGAATACTGTCTTACCACTACCACAACAGGTGAAAACATGCAGCTCCTGTACATTAACAACATGTAGACCTTATGCCCCAGACCAGGTGTGCATCCCTCACTACTAGGCTGATAGCATCTACATCTCACACTGTATATACACATCCCACATGCAGCATCTGCACAGAAGACCACGGTCATAATGTTACCCTGTGCAAATACCATGTATTCACATGTGGCAGGCATCACACATGGTAACTATTGAAAGTCACAGGTACATATGTGTATTTGGCACACACATACATCATGTGTTCATTGCCATAACCGGTGTAATCAATGTCATGCATTATTGTGAGGGACAACCCACATACATGGGCATTCTGTGTGTGCACAACACACATGGCATGTCTGTAATCAAAAGCCATACATAATTGTGATATCATTTAGAAATGGGTATGTGCATCCTGTAGTGTGTTTTCCCAGTTGCCAAAGGGATATATCAATCATACACACTTACCCCCTACACACACACTTGTCATGTGCGGTTCAAACCCCTACCTAACTATGTTAAGACACTAGAGGCGGACGCATTAGCACAGCGCGCTATTAGCATTACTGGGGAAAGTCCTTTCCCTGATATACTATAGGGTGCTGACATCATCAGAGTTTAGAAAGTGGAATGATCATCCTGTGGTGTGTTTTCCCAGTTGCCAAAAGGGATGTTACTTTCATACCCGCACACTTACCCCTTCACACACACTTGTCATCTGCGGATTCAAACCCCTACCTAACTATGTTAAGACACTAGAGGCAGACGCATTAGCACAGCTATTCGCATTACTGGGGAAAGTCCTTTCCCTGATATACTATAGGGTGCTGACATCATCAGAGTTTAGAAAGTGGAATGATCATCCTGTGGTGTGTTTTCCCAGTTGCCAAAAGGGATGTTTCTTTCATACCCACACACTTACCCCTTCACACACACTTGTCATCTTGGATTCAAACCCCTACCTAACTATGTTAAGACACCAGAGGCGGACGCATTAGCACAGCGCTATTCGCATTACTGGGAAAGTCCTTTCCCTGATATACTATAGGGTGCTGACATCATCAGAGTTTAGAAAGTGGAATGATCATCCTGTGGTGTGTTTTCCCAGTTGCCAAAGGGATGTTTCTTTCATACCCACACACTTACCCCTTCACACACACTTGTCATCTGCGGATTCAAACCCCTACCTAACTATGTTAAGACACTAGAGGCAGACGCATTAGCACAGCGCTATTCGCATTACTGGGGAAAGTCCTTTCCCTGATATATATAGGGTGCTGACATCATCAGAGTTTAGAAAGTGGAATGATCATCCTGTGGTGTGTTTTCCCAGTTGCCAAAGGGATGTTTCTTTCATACCCACACACTTACCCCTTCACACACACTTGTCATCTGCGGATTCAAACCCCTACCTAACTATGTTAAGACACCAGAGGCAGACGCATTAGCTTACAGCGCTATTCGCATTACTGGGGAAAGTCCTTTCCCTGATATACTATAAGTGCTGACATCATCAGAGTTTAGAAAGTGGAATGATCATCCTGTGGTGTGTTTTCCCAGTTGCCAAAGGGATGTTTCTTTCATACCCACACACTTACCCCTTCACACACACTTGTCATCTGCGGTTCAAACCCCTACCTAACTATGTTAAGACACTAGAGACAGACGCATTAGCACAGCTATTCGCATTACTGGGGAAAGTCCTTTACCCTGATATACTTATAGGGTGCTGACATCATCAGAGTTTAGAAAGTGGAATGATCATCCTGTGGTGTGTTTTCCCAGTTGCCAAAGGGATGCTCCTTTCATACCCACTTACTCCCCTTCACACACACTTGCCACCTGCTGGATTCAAACCCCTACCTAACTATGTTATGACACTAGAGATGGACGCATTAGCACGGCGCGCTATTCGCATTACTGGGAAAAGTCCTTTCCCCTGATATACTTACTGACATCATCAGAGTTTAGAAAGTGGAATGATCATCCTGTGGTGTGTTTTCCCAGTTGGCAAAAGGGATGTTTCTTTCATACACACTTACACACACCCCCTTCACACACACTTGCCACCTGCTGGATTCAAACCCCTACCTAACTATGTTATGACACTAGAGACGGACGCATTAGCACGGCGCGCTATTCGGATTACTGAGAGAATCCTTTTCTCCAATATACTTATAGGGTGCTTACATGATCAGTGTCTAGACAGGGTGACGACCATCCTCTGGTGTGTTTTCACATTGCTAGGGGTAACATTTGGACCAAGTGTGTGAGCATGCCCAGTTCAGCCTTCCTGTGGCATGTTGTGTGAAAGATGTCTCATTTATCTAAGTGTGTGAGCATGCCCAGTGTGGGCTTTACATATGTTGAACTCTGCAGCCCATCACATTTGTGGATGAGTGTGACCTTCAACAAATACCTCCATTTTATGGTTGTGTGTTCTGTGCCATGTTGTGTAGTTACTGTCCGAATGCTTTTGTGTGAACAAAACTGGGAGTATACTGTGCCTGCAGGTTTTGCATGGGATACTTTGCACACAATTGTCAACATCCGTTCATACTGACCTAACACTGTAGCACTGTCTAGTGTAGTGTTTCAGTACTTTCACTGTGGTGGTCAGTATCCTGGGCTTCAGTCCTATCACTGATTTACATTTCCATAGTGTGCACAACAGGCTGGTTAAGGTCCAGTTGTGCACATCTGCACAAAGGCAGTGCCTCTACAGACCCTGTTAATTGCTGCCCCATAAGCAACAAGTGTAGTCTGCAAATCTATGGAAGGATCATAATTGAGCTCATAAACAAAGATATAGGGGACATGCAGACATTGTACCCATCCCATTTTGGCTTGGTCAGGGGCAGATCATGCCTTTTGTACTGGGTTGACATCTTCAAATTGGTCACTTAGGCCATTGTTGGGGAAAGGCAGTCCATACAACCTACCTTGGCCTTGCTAACACTTTCAACACAATACCCCACTCAGGTATTGTGGAAAGACCTCACAACTGAAATGTAAACCCATATGTCACAAGATGGGTTGCAAACTGGCTTAGGGACGGGACCCACAGGGTTAGAGTTGCTGGCACTATGTTAGACTCCAGGCTGGTCACAGGTGGTGTCACACAGGGCTCAGTCCTTGGCCACCATTGTTTGTCATGTACTTCCCATGAGAACAGGCCAACATGGGAGGACTTTGGATGACAATGTTAGCAGATGAGTGCACACTGGGCACCATAGTGGACAGTGCATCACACACAGATATCCTTCAGAAGGGACTCACAGTAACTGATAGCTGGTGCCAGGGCCATGGCCTGAAGTCAGAGTGCACAACATGTGTAGACATACCCTTCAGGAAAAGCAAGGTGACCCCAAGCTACCATATTGGTGGCAATCCTCTAAGCACAGAGGAGGTTATCACGGACCTGGGGACCCAGGTTGACAGTCGCCATTCTTCTGAGACTCACATTGCTAAAGTGGCTAGGAAGACCTTCTACATTGCCCACCTGATAAGGATGGGATTCACATCCAGATCTAGTGGGTCATTGTTCCCCTGTACTCTTCAGTTATCAGACCGGTGATCAAGTCAAATGCCCTATTCTGGCTGTATCTCACCCAACATCTGCAGCAATTGGAGACACCCTGACTGTCCCCACCTAAAGGATCAAGGAACCACAACAGCTGTCATATGCTGCCAGATTGAAGACACTCACACTCTATTCACTCACATACCGTCTTCTTAGAGGTGACATGTGCCTGACATGCGAGGCCATGTCCAAACAGAGATTAATGGACATGCTCCACCTCAGACTCAGAAGATCCACCTGAACCACTAGTGCAGGTGACTGACACCTTAGCAGGGATGTATGTTGGACATGTTGTAGGGATGGAGTTATCACTCGGAGACTCCTATGCTGTGGAATACAATCCTGGTCCATTTGAGGCAGAGCACCTTGCTGGCTGTGTTCAAGAGGTATCTTGACCTAATGCTAGTCGGAGAATGTGTTTGTCCATCAACACATTGTAGCGTAGTTTGACATGTCATATGTCTTGTTTAGTATACTGTGCCTCTGTCTACCTGTGACATAACATTGATACCCAGGGTAAACCTCCCATCTCCCATCCACTCATTAGCATTCCTGTTGATGGGACTCTACCAGTGTCTTTATGGACAACCTGTAGTGTTAGTTTACTCATGTGTGGCGGTGGCTTCTATGTTTTGGATAATGCAGTACAGCCTGTCCTATATATGTCAGTGCTGGGGTTCAGTTCCCTCATGTGCATAGCTACCTGCCATTCAGATTGTACAAGGTGCAGCATGTGCATTGATTCCAGCTTGGACATGGCTTTCTCGTCAGGCACAGCTTGCATCTGGGTGGACATCATGGCAGTGTGTGGAGCTGCACTCTGTTTAATCAGACTACACATTACATGTGTTCCAGCTCTGTCATACTCCTGGTGAGGTACTGTTGTGGACTTTACAGGTGCTGGATGTGTGTGCATGAGGTACACCCACAGGGGCTGTTGTGGTAATTTCTACTGGTGATGAAAGATAACTGCAAAACCAGAATGACCTCCCTTAGCTAGATGTCAGACAGCATGGACCATACAATCACAACTGGAAATAGGATTCTACACCTACCACCCTAGAACACAGTAAAGGAAAGACACTACGGCTGATGCTGCTCAATGCCCAAGGTCTCTACCTCAAGCTGCACACACTCTATGCCCTTCTCAGTATGTAGCACATTGATGTCTGTTGTGTGCCTGAAACCTGGTTCACAGTTTCTGACAGCACCCCAGCACTATCGGGTGTTACCTCATCTCATGCATTACGGCACCAGCATCCCGACAACAACAAGAAGGATGGTGGGTGTCCATATTCATCAAGGACACCCTCACCTCATGGTTGGTGGCAACACACTATGCATCGGAGACCATCCAGGTGCCAGTGACCGTAGGCAAGACTGCTCTGCAGTTTGTAGCATGTTACATGCCACCCGCTCAAACTCAGGTACCTCACACAGCTATCCTGCAAACACTGAAGGGGATAAATGTATCTCCAAACACCATCCTACTGGGTGATTCCAACTATCCACATATAGACTGGGATCACTGATCATGCCACAACACTCTAACACAAAGGTTCCAAGAGTTCATACACTGAAATGCCATGGAACAACTGGTCCCAATCCCTCAAGTGGAGGCAACATACTAGAACACATCATCACAAACATGGGGTCACACTGTTCAACACCAGATGTATACCCATCATTGGTGAGATCAGATCATGGACTACTCTCAGTGGGAGTCCACATCCCACCCACACCCCAGATGGGAAAGGAATCGGTGAAGACCTTGTCAAATGCCGACTTCACATTTCTGAGCACTGGTGTGGTCTCTTTCAAGGCCCCAGGCCAGCGGACACCATTACCCAAGCCACTGTATCACTTAGAAATGCCTTCTACCAGCACCTCCAGGACTGCATGGTTCAGGCAATCCAAAATAATGATGACTCTTTGTACCACAGGCAAGCATCCAGTCTGGTGGACCTAGCCATAAACAAGCTGTACAACACAAGGAAGGAGCTACTACACGATAGAGTGTAATCCGTATGGGGAAGACACCCTGCTCATTGTGAGTAAAGCGCTGGGTTCCCCATACAATCATCGAGGCATGTTTAGAGAGGAAACCCACTCAGGACTCCAGGGACAATCATGAGGCCTTTTTACCTATGTTTGAAACCTGGGAGGAAACTCCCAGATATGCTCAGACTTAGTTCAGAATGATGTTGATATCACTGCACCTACAGACATTGGCAACATACTGGCTGACAGGTTCAGTGCAGATTTCTCCCCCCCCCCCAACTGGGGGGTATACACCAGAGGATTTTAGCCGCCCAAACATCTCCACTGCTGGGGTGGGAACTGCTCAATCCAAGGCAGAAAACACTTTATCCATGGGACCTGATGGTGTCCCCGGTTGTGTGCTCCATGAACTCAATGAGTAATTACACCCGCAGTTAGGGCAGCTGTTTAATGTTAGCCTCACCTCAGGATATGTTCCCAAGGGGTGGCATACATCAATGGTGGACCCACCTCACAAAGGTGGTGCCTCCACCAACCCCAGAAACTACCATCCCATCCCCTTGACAAGCCTGTTCTGCTAGGCTATGGAGAGGATCATAATGGGAATTCTAAATGAAGACATAGGGGACTTGCAGACATTGGGTCCAATCCAGTTTGGCTTTGTCAAGGGCAGATCATGCCTTTTAAACTTGGTTGTCTTTCTCAAAACACTCACCCAGGCCATTGGCGTGGGCAAGGCAGTCCACACAGCCTACCTTGACCTGGCAAAGGCTTTCAACCAATACCCCACTCAGGTATCATTGAAAACATCACCCGCAATTGTGAACCCATACATCACAGCATGGGTTGCAAACTGGCTAAGTGACGGAACACACAGGGTCAAAGTTGCTGGTGCCAGTTCACACTCAGAGCTGTGACAAGTGGTGTCCCACAGGGCTCAGTCCTGGGACCACATTTGTTCAGTATCTACTTTTCAGAAGTACGAGCAAGCACAGGAGGATTATGGCTGACAAAGTTTGAAGATGACTGCAAACTGGGAAGCATAGTTGGAAACCCATCTGACACAGACATCCTTCAGAAGGGTTTCATAGAGGCGGCTAACTGGTGCCACAGCCATGGCCTTGCATTACACACTAAACAATGCATAGCCATACCCTTCAGGAAGAACAAGGTTACCACTACTTCCCATCTAGGTGGCAATCCTGTAAGCACAATGTACATTATCAGGGACCTGGGCACCCAGATTGACAGTGACATTTTGTTTGACACTCACATTGCCAGGGTAGTTTGGAAGGCCTTCTACATTGGCCACCTCATCATGCAGTGATTCACATCTAGATCAAGGGAGGTCACTGTTCCCTGTACTCATCACTCATCAGACCAATGATTGCATACAATGCCCCATTCAGATTGGATGGGCCCACATATTCCTCGACAGGAGGTGAAAGGGTCTCAAACATATTTCTTATGCTGCCGACTGAAGGAATTCCAGCTGTATTCAGTCGCTTACTGTCTGCTCAGAGGTGACCTGTGCCTGACATACAAGACTATGTCCAACCCAGGATTAATGAACATGCTTCACCTCAAGACCTCTACATCCATCAGAACTACAAGGGCAGGAGACCTAAACCTCAACACAGATATTAATAGGATGTGCTGAAGGGACAGATTCCTCACCCAGAGAGTCCATATGCTGTGGAACAACATCCTGGTACATGTGAGGCTGAGCACCTCACTGGCTTTGTTCAAGTGAGATTGTGACCAATGGATGGGAGATTGCAGGTATACCCAGGGATAACCTCAGTATCACTGCTTGACAGAGGCACAGCAAAATAATGGGCATATTATCCATCAACTTGCACGGGTGGCAGAAGCCACAAAACTCTGGGCTAGGCTTATAAATGCCCTAGGGCAGATAGTCTAGTATGAACCTGTGAACATAGGCCTTGGGCAGTTCCTGCTATTAGGACAGTGGTCTGCAGCAAGCTATATAGTAGTAGTCAGTTTTAGCCATTGGTTTTGACCATGGCTATTCCATGTTGCTTCTTGTTGTGGTACAAACATGGGTGCGTGGTTATCCATGCTATGTATTGCTAGTCACCCTCATTTTGTATCTTGTTCCATGTGTTTGCACATGTACATCACTGTATGATGTGCAGCTGTATCCACAGGGTCATATGAGTGGATATGGATGTTAGTTGGGGTCCTCAGGTGTGCATATTGTACATGATATTACATTACTTAACACATGGCATTCATGCCTCAGGTGGTGCTGCAGGGCCACCTCTGTCGGATACACATACTACACTCCCTATACGTTTGGAAGCAGGTTGTGTCATGTTAAACATCCCTGTTACTGTATGAGTGAGTCAGAGCGGGTATCAGACCCAGTGATCCTAGTGACCAAGCTTATGTGCTATACGTTGCCTCTTTGCCAAGGCCAAGCCATACTGGGCACGCATCCTTCTTCATTCATGCTAATGAGTGCAGACCTGGTTTAAAGTGCTTAAAAGTGCCTTTATGGCACTTTGATTGACATGTCTTGTACTCATTTTGAAAGTCTGAGACAAAAATATATTCCCACTGCCAGTCTCGAACCCAGGACCTTGGTAACATTCGTCTGTATGACCTACCACTAAGCCATGACAGCCATACAAAAGCACTCTGCTAAAATAAATATAACAGTCAATAGTAGGAATTAGTATAAAAGGCAATATAGGAGATGTACCATCCAAAGCATGTGAGGCAAAGTTTTAATGGCCAAATCACTGGATTCCCATACTAACCTTCACACTCACAGAACACTGTCAACAGCATACCAGCATCGTCCACACAATCTGAAAGGGCTCACGCCTATCTGAAATACCTTTTTATAGCAGTGTCCTGAAATCACAGTGAGACATGCAATCAACACACCTGGCTGCATGCAATTGTAAATGCTGCCTTACAATTAGTGCAAGGGCCATCACATGGACCTATGCAGATACCTACAAAGCATTCAGTACCCACACTCCACTCATGCAATACAGTCATTGCACAGTCCTAATGAGCAAGAGAGAAAGAGAGAGAGAAAGAGTGAGTGAAAAGTGAAAATATACAGACAGCCAGCAGCTATACCATGTCTAGCACACAGCAAGCAGCAAGCGAGCACCTCTGACACAGCAACTGCTGCCAAACACAGGTAATGCAAAGTAGCAGGTTAATACTGTGTTTACTGTGACACCACCAAATGTATCATAGTTCACTATCTATAGCTCTGTCCATGAGATAGGTTTTGTGTGCATAGTCCTGAAATATACACATATGTAATATTGCTGTACATGTTGCCCATACGTGACACTTCCGTAGCTTAGAACAGAAGGCCAGTTGTGCATATGATGCAGTACATACCAGGGTCAGTAGAGGTTACTCCTCATTGGTGTGGGACCACTGTGTATGTATGGCACTCTTCAGGTACACATCCTGTAGTATGGCCAGGGAGTAATATCAGTCTGTAATGTGGTGCCATGTCCTCCTGGGGTGAATGTAGCACACATCCAGGGATACCATTCTGTAACAGTGATGCTATGTGTCCTGCAATGTTGAGGGTGGCCCTCACCTGGACATGTGAGGGGATAGGGAGGTTACAGTCATCTGTGATAACTAATTCCAATTTTTTAGGAGAATGGGAAGGAGGAAATCTGCACCTAAACTGTCTGCAACAATATTGCCAATATCTCAAACATGTTTTCCATAGGAAATGCACACACAGTAACATAACACATCCACACACTTGCCACATTCAGGCTTCAAAACACTATCTAGGTATATTCTGGTACATCTGCATGTTACAGTAGCATGTAGCACTATACTGAGTAGTGTCAGTTGTCTGTTGCCATGTTGTTTGGATAGAGTAAAAGGAGCATTTGTTTATCCTACTTTGTTTTGTGGACATTACTTGAAGTGTAACCTTACATGCATCATTGGTAACAACACCTTCTGTGTTGTTGTTCTGTTTGTACAGGGTGCTGTCAACATCACTGTTTGTTAAGGGAAATGTGCACCCTGCAGTGCATAGCCCCATTTGGCAAAGAGACATCCCACCCCGCCATTGTGCACACACCAACCCCACCCACAGTAAAGCGCGCCACATTCCATTTGCAAGGTCCAAACCCCTACCTAGATGTGTTATGACTCTAAAGGCAGACACATTAGCAGAGTGTGCTATTTGCATTAGTAGGAACAATCATTTCCAATGCTGTACTTAGAGGGTGCTGACATCATCTGTGTTTACGAAGAGGGATGTGCACCCTGTAGTGTGTTCTCCCAGTTGGCAAAGGCACCTTCCCTCCACAGCATTATGCACACACACAAACCCCACTCATACTAACACACATACATTCCCGTAGCAGGATTCAAACCCTACCTAATTACGTTATGATACTAGAGACGACGCATTAAGCGGTGGCGCTATTCACATTACTAGGAGATTTCATTTCAGTTGATCTACTTATAGGGTGCTGACATCATCAGTGTTTAGAAAGTGGAATGAGCTCCGTGTGGTGTGTTTCCACAGTTGCCAAAAGGGATGTGCTTCTCATACACACTTATACAGACACTTACTCCATTCACACACACACATGCCACTTGCTGGATTCAAACCCCTACCTAACTATGTTATGACACACTAGAGACAGGCGCATTAGCAGGCGCTATTCGGATTACTGGGAGGTAGCATTTCTAATGATCTACTTATAGGGTGCTGACATCTTCATTGTTTGGAATGGGAATGTGCATCCTGTGGTGTGTTTTCACAGTTGTTAAGAGGAACATTTGAACTAAGTGTGTGAGCATGCCCACTTCAGCCTTCCCATGGCATGTTGTGTGAATGATGTCTCATTTATCAAAGTGTGTGAGCATGCCCAGTGTGAGCTTTCCATATGTTGAACTATGCAGCCCATCACAGTTGTGGATGAGTGTGAACTCCAACAAATAACTCCTGTTTAAGGTTGTGTGTTCTGTGACATGTTGTGTAGTTACTGTCCAGATGCTTCCTGTGAACACAACAGGGATTATACTGTGCCTGCAGCTTTTGCATGGGATACTTTGCATACAATTGTTAACATCCATTCATACTGACCTAGCACTGTTGTACTGTATAGTGTAGTGGTTCAGTACTTTCACTGTAGTGGACATTATCCTGGGCTCTAGTTCTATCACTGATTTACATTCCCATACTGTGCACAACAGTCTCTTGAGGGACCAGTTGTGCATGTCTGCTCAAAGGCAGTGCCTCTATGGACTCTGGTAATTACTGCCCCATAAGCTTAACAAGTGTAGTCTGCAAAGCTATGGAGAGGATCATAATGGAGCTCATGAAGAAGATATGGAGGATATGCAGACATTCTACCTGTGCCAGTTTGTGTTGAACAAGGGCAAGTCATGCATTTTGTACTTAGTTGACATAATCAAAACAGTAACTAAGGCTATTGATGAGGGAAGAGGCAGTCCATAGAGCCTACCTTGCCCTTGAAAACCCTTTCAACACAATACCCCACTCAGGCCGTGTTAGGAAACCCTACCAGCAGAAATGTACACCCATATGTCACAAGATCAGGTTTCAAACTGTCTTGAACAGGCAGGACCCACAGGGGTTAGAGTTGCTGGCACTATGTCAGACACCATGCCAGATCACATGTGGTCTCACACAGGGGAGCAGTCACTTGGCCCCCTATTGTTTGTTATCTACTTCTCAGAAAGTACAGTCCAACATGGGAGGACTTTGGCTGACAAAATTTGCAGATGACTGCACACTGGGTGCCATAGTGGACAGATGCATCAGACACGGATATCAGCTAGAGGGGGCTCACAGGACACTGATAACTGGTGCCAGAGCCATGGCCTGAAGTCAACTTTCAAAACATGTAGTCATACCCTTCAGGAAAGCAAAAGGTAACCCCAAGCTACCATATGGGTGGCAATCCTCTAAGCACAGGGAAGGGTTATCATGGACCTGGGGACCCAGGGTTGACAGTCACTGTTCTGATGACACTCCACATTGCTAAAGAGTGGCTAGTGGGACCTTCTACATTGTCCACATGATCAGGAAGGATCCACATCCAGATCTAGTGGGTCATTGTTCCCCTGTACTCTTCACTTATCGGACCGGTGATCTGGTACACTGCCTTATCTGGATGTATCTCACCTGACATCTCTGCAGCAAAGTGGGATGACCCTGAATGTCCCCAACAAAGGATAAAGGAGTCTCCAACATCTGTCATATGCTGCCAGATTGGAAACTCACAGCTCTATTCAGTCACATACTGTCTGCTTAGAGGTGACATGTGCATGACATGCAAGCATGTCCAACCAGGAGGATTAATGGACATGCTCCACCTCAAAATCTTCAGATCCACCTGAACCAATAGTGCAAGTGACTTACACACGTAGCAGGGATGTACATTGGACATGTTGGAGGGGTGGATTTATCTTTTCAGAGACTCCTATGCTGTGGAATACAATCACGGTCCATGTGAGTCACAGCACCTTGCTGGCTCTGTTCAAAGGTATCCTGACCAATGGATGGAAATCATAGGTTTACCCGGGGATGAAATCACTGTGTCACTGCTGGAGACAGGCCACGTCAAACTAATGGGCACAGTACTGTTTCCATATAAAGGGGCGTGCAGTGCATAACCAGACTCTGGACTAGGCTTATAACTGCCTTGGGGACGGAAGATAGCCTAGTATGAACCTATGAACCTATCTGACCATGTTGCATTATGTTCAAGATGTGAACTGCCTAGCGGCCTCAACCAACTGCAGTGGTGTATTCCACAACATGGGTGTACATTGGCAAACACTACCCGTTAATGTGCCCAAGGCCATTTCTAATGGTTATTGGATAGTGTGTTTGTCCATCAACACATCATAAGTGCAGTTTCAGCATGACATATGTCTTGTTTGTATACTGTGCCTCTGTCTACCTGTGACACAACAGATACAGGGTATACCTACCATCTCCCATCCACTCGTTAGGATCCTGTTGAGTAGAATAAATGGTGACTCTATGGATAACCTGTACTGGTAGTTTACTCATGCGTGGTGGTGGCTTCATGTGTTATGGATAATGCAGTACAGCTTGTCCTGTAATGTCAGTGCTGGGGTTCAGGTCCCTCATGTGCATCTCCCTGCCATTCATTGTACAAAGGTCACGGCATATTGCATTGCTGACGAAAGCGCGGACATGGCTTTTCTACATCAGGCACAGCTTGTTGTCTGGGTGGCCAGCTTATGGCGGTGTGTGTAACTGCATTCTGTTTAATCAGGCGACACATTACGCATGTGTTCCAGCTCTTTGATACTCCTGGTGAGGTACTGTTGTGGACTTTACAGTTGCTGAATCTATCTGCTGAGGGTACACCACACAGGCTGTTGTGGTCATTTTGTAATGCTGCTGAAAGATAACTGCGAAACCACAATGACCTCCCCTTAGCTAGATGTCACTTAACGCCCTCATGAGTTAGGTTGGTATTGCCACTGGATTTGTTGCTTTTGTTAACCCTCACAGCCACATTTTTGCATCAATGCAGGATATCTATCACCTTGTGTCCCCATTCTGGCATTACATATTGCAGGAATCATCGTTGACAATGAGGTGGTGGTCACTTACTGGATTATCACAGGCTGACTATACTGTTTTCACCATTTAACATGCTGACATGGCTATGGCACCAGCTGTCTGTTTCTATGTGGCCCAGCACATGGGATGCTTGTGGCAGTGTGATTCAGTATTGTAAGCCTCATTTACATAGGATTGCCTAGTAATGCTTAGTTACATATCTTACACGGAGCTTCCTCCTTGACAACCACTAAACGGAGGCCATATTGTTTTTGCTCTGCAAGTCCCTCCATTGACATTTCATGTAATACATAAATCCCACAATTGTGGGCTTATAAGCTTCGGTTTTCAGTTTTAGGTAGCGCACCCGTTTGCGGGTGTGCGCTACAGTTAAACACATAAATCCGTGAAAAAAAAAAAGTTATATAACTTTTTTTTCAATTTTCATGCCAATGGCCACATATTTGGCCATTGGCATGCTTAATGTAACAAATGCACCCTTTATTTGGAGCTGACATAGCTCCGTTTTTAATTTTGCAGAAATGTACTCAGTTGTCAGCTGAGTACATTTCTGCAGCTAACACGCCCGTTACACGGACTGGTTTGGGCTTCGTGGATCGCTCACATACCTCATTTGCATATCTTGGAGCTGCAAATGAGGTATTGAGCATTTCCACGCCCACTCCGTGTAAGAGACGTGTTAGCTGTCTCTTACACGGAGATTTGGGCTGTTGCTGAATCAGGAGGCTTACACGGAGGCTTACACTACTCTTGAACTCCGTGTAAGCCTTCCTGAATCTGGCCCATTGTTTTGACACCAAATTTGACTGCCACCATAACTCTGGAACTCTGGAGTACATAGTTTTCACATTCACTGCTGTTTTTTCCATAGAAAATACATTGAAATGTTTTGTTCTGTAAAATAGTTATGCTTGAGACATTATTTATGCGTACAGTTTTCCAAAGGCACATCACTGCATCTAGTTCGAATCTCCCAAATGTTACTGAATCTGTCAAATTTCCCATTCTTGTGATTCATTAAAGCAACGCCCCACTTCCTGTTGTATGCTGCATGTCTCAGAAAAAATGATGTATAATGCTTGCAACTGACAATATGTCAATATGGTTTGTTTTCATTTATATAAATGTATGACTGCCTATGTCATAAGTGATAATTTAATAAAGTTTTTTTTTTGTTAAAAAAGGAAAAAAATGCATTCAATTCCCCATAAATACAACTTTCATCTTGCTTTGTTTAGATCTATTTTCATGCAAATTGTTCAAGGAATGCTCAGAAGACTGTAATAATTTTACACTGGAAATGAGTTGTCATGTAAATCCTTACTAAATATATGCTATAGCAGCACAATTGAATCTAAGAGAAGGCAGATGGGTTTATTACAGAAATATTCAAGCGTTTTACTGACATTACAAAGTTCCCCAAAGAAAAGAAGCATACAGACATTTCTGTATTGGAAGTGGGAAGAATATTTTAAGACAGTAGAGAAACAGTACTCGTTTTAGGGCAATTTTAGGAAGTATTATTAAACAGAAATAATGCTACATGGCAAAAAAGCCTTCCTGAGGAAGCTCTGGATTTCACAAATGACAATTCCGGAATGTGAAGCAGATAACAACTAGGGAGAGATATATTGTTGTTGCTAAGAACATAACTAATTGGCAAGTAAGCAAACAGAGATATCACAAGGTCATTATCTGTTATCATCACTATTGTTCTAAAAGCAATTGCACAGCCCTTTAAAATTTTTGTGTTATTTCCTGTTTTAGACTCTTGAAATTGCATGCATGCTTCACACTGCAGAAGACCCCATTTCAGGTGCTGAAAACGGATTTGTATCACTTCACTGAAAGACCATTTCATTGACGCCCATTTCACTGAGACCAAATCACCTAAAGTTCATTTCACCTAAAACTCATTTCACCTAAAACTAATTTCACTGACAAGTAGTACTCTAAGGCAAGTCAAAGGTATATGTCCTTTTCCCCACTGTAGTGCGATCCTGGTGCTAGTATATATATAGCTAGGAGGGTGGGGGGGCACAGCCCCCCAGACTGGGGGGGGTTTAGCCTCCCCATCTAGTTGGGTTTTACCAAATAATATAAAACAAAACTAGAAAACAACCTCAGCCCCCTAACTATATATACTAACACCAGGATTGCACTACAGTAGGGAAGAGGTCATATACCATGTCAGTGAAATGAGTTTTAGGTGAAATGAACTTTCAGTGAAATGAACTTTAGGTGATTTGGTTTCAGTGAAATGGGTGTCAGTGAAATGGTCTTTCAGTGAAGTGATATGAATCACTGAAAACATACCTGTAATAAAATACTATAAAAATAAAAGACCATAACATTTATGCCAGTTGGCAGTGTGTCTTCTTGCATTTGTTTTATGCCCATTTATTTTTATTTATTTAACTGGGTAAAGTCACTTGGCAGAAATGCTTATTGTCATGAATGACCAATGTGCTTCATAAAATGATGTAACTTATTTAGAGTCATACAGTAGGCAAATGGAAAATGAGAGACTTCAATCCAAAAGTTACAAGATGAAACTTGTTAATAGTTTCTGTATTAGTATTTTGCTAATATTCCTACTTAATTATTTTTTTGGCAGAAATCTTTACATAGTTTGAAACAGCAGTAATTTTCATACATCATTAACCCATCTCATAAAACTGGTTCATGCTGCTCAACAAGGCTGTACTGTGTACAAAAAGACTCACTACATATAGCAGCAGTAATTAAAGTTTTATTTCTGGTCTAACACTACTGATTGTAAAGCACTTTAAAATACAGTGTACAAGACAGCTCTGTAAACTGTAAATGTCATATTCAAATTTCACCTCTGAATACCTCACACCACCTATTTAGAAATGCCCTCCATGCATCCACATTGGACGAACATAGGGTTCAGGAGTCACCCTGGCATTTACACAATATTTATTGAAGCAGTTATCATTTTATTTCCATACTATGACATAAATTTGTAACAACATTGTGAATTTCCCTTTAGCTCTTTGGTGCCTGTTTACACATGCCCTCACTATTCTTTCTGAGGCATCAATATTTACATGGAAGTTAAAGGGGAATTCTGATATCATGTGAGGGAAAACAGAAAGGGGAATTCTGATATGTGAGAGGAAGAACAACTGTATAATGTAAAGGCAGAAGTTTTTGCAAAAAATGGAGAAAATGCCACAGAGATGAGTAAAAAGATTAGATTTGAAAATGTTCCACATTATGTCATGTACCCTTTAAAATAAACATTTTGGTGCATTAAAATATTGCTAGGTGCATGTGAGATAGGGTATCATTAACATATCCCTTTATCTGCCAGAGAGTGGCATTTTCCTTACTTGAAAATGGTCATTTTTTCCCGTAATATCTCAGCAGAGCAAAAGCATTACAAGTTCTTCCAGGGAAATTCCCTGGATACATGCCTCACTCCCATCTATTGGTAACTGACATTACTTCACAGACCACAGTTTCTCTCTGTCTTTCTCTCTCTCTCTCTCTCTCTCTCACTTTCTCTGTCATTCGTTCTATCTCCATCTTTTGTAAATTTAAGTTTCATTTTCAGTTTGATCACTACCTAGAGTCAAGCATACGGAAGAATACATGAACTCCTGGCTGCAATATAGTTCATGAGTGCACGTAACTTTTCTCTCCCGGTGCACTGATATGGGCTACTTAATAGGTAAGTGATTAATCTGCAGGTACAAAAAGAAAAAAATAGGCTTGGTTCTTAAGATGTACCCTGCAAATGCTATTTGCTGGAAGCTTTTGGAATGATGTTTTTGTTGCATTTTTTTTTAGTGAAATCTAACCAGAAAACTGATGCAGAAGCCACTGAACAAAAGGTGATATTGATTAGGAAATCATGCATGTAGGATTCTTGTTGCATATAATTTATACAAGAAAATGGGGAAAATAGCTGTGCTGTGCCTCTGCTGTTTGAAATGACGCACTAATAAAAAAATAAATGGTTTGGACCGCTTCTGTGTTTCTACGTGTCTCCTAGTGCATGAGTGCAGATTAATGCATACCAAATGCAAAAGCATGTTGCAAGGAGGGCAACGTGGATGTGCAGTTCAGTGCCTGCTTATGTAAACTATGTTGTTTATATCAACTGTATGACATAGCTAGCAAATCCGTATTATCACAGTAGATGCTTTCTGGGAGGAAACATGGTTTAAGGCTCATCCTTACTGCAGCTCATTAGTCAAAGTTAACTATTACTGAACTTTTATATACGAAGAAAAATTATTTACTTTTAGTTCTGCTGGTTTTCATTTGAAAGAAAAACATTGCAGCAGCTGTTAACTTAGTAAGAAAGCTGTGAAAATAGTGGAGTTTTCTAGTGACTAGCTTCCTTGTTTATTACTGCTAAACTTAGCATTAAATTCTACTGCAGTTAGTTATCTTTCAAAGAAGTTCTATTAATTTTACATAATCTTTATCTCTTGTACATTAAATAGTGAAAAAAGTGCACTTATGTAGGCATCACATTTCATGCATGTTCCAAAGAAAGGTATAGATGTAGAGAACTAAATATGAATTTGTGATATTGCAGACTACAATAATGCACAGTATTGGCTCTATCAGTCACAACAATTTCCCTAAGACCTAATCTGATTATCCTTGGGACCTTTGCCCCTGTGAGTAAAAGGTGCTAGAAGTGGTAAAACAGAATGTCAAATGTACCTGATAGTGATTATTACTATTAAACAATGTAGCTATTTCAAAAATTCATTTTTATAGCACTGTTATGTAGCAGATCTAGCAGCTGTATACATCTGAGTCTGCCGAAATGATTTAGCTGAGGTATGTTTCATATACTGTGCAAGTAGATGTTTGTGCACGTGTGCACATATACAGTACATGGCATAGTTATAGAGTTTGTACCACTTAAGAGGTTTCTCTTCATTATTTGATCAGACTTTTATTTTTATTTATTATCACAGGGCTGGCCAACTGCGGTGGTGGTGCTGCAGTAGCGTTGTCGCCTCACAGTAACATGTTGTCCTGTTCGATTCTCAGCTAGAGCGTCTTCTGTGCAGAGACATGCATGAATGAGCGTACCTTCGTTGAAGGTTGTGCGTCAGGGCCGGCAACTCGGCACGTAAAAATCTACTGCCAATCATTAGCGGACCGGAGTTCCGCTGTGGCGACCCCTAACTGGGAAAAGCCAAAAGACTCAACATCACAGGGCTGGCCACCTAGTGGTGTGAACACTGGCTCTAGATAATTGGCACTGTTGAAGTGACACCCCAACTCAATGTGCAAAAATGGGAAAAAGGGGTTGTGGAAGGATGGATGGATTTTTGTTTAAGTCAGTGAAATGAAAGCCCGAGCAAATGGATTAAGAGGTTTTCATGCATCCATTCAATAGTACTACTTTGTTTTTGTAACCCTGTCACAGTAGTTCTTCCACACTACACAGCCACTCACACCTATGGCCAGTTTAGACTGCCTAATTCGCCTACTGCATGTCTTTGGAATGTGGGAGTAAACCTATGCAAATACAAGAAGGACATGCAGATTCTACACAAAAGAAACCCATCTGAGAATCAAACCAGGAAACCTCTTCCTGTGAGGCAACAATGCTATCCGGTGTGCCAACATGTCACCCATTTTTTTTTGTGCATTTATTGAATATTGTCTCGCCAATAGTCATATAAAATGAGTGCAGCACACTAATGTATTAACAGATGCTCTGCAGTCTACATTTGTTTTCCATGGACTTTTTAAAATAGTGTCTTTCTAGGAGGATTTTTAAATGTTCTATGGTAAGTTATATTGAATGAGTGTATCAAGCTAATGGTTGAGAGAATGCACTGTACTATACGTGAGTTGTGTTGTTTTAAATTCATGTGCTTTAGAAAATTCCTTTTTATGCCTCTTCTTTTATTTTTCAACATTGTATACAGATAAAATGGGTTTAGGGCTGTTTAAGAGTTTTATTGCTGGAAAACTGAAGGCAACTGCACCGCATTTGATTTGTTTGGGGTGCACAAGTGAGTATTATGCTAACCTATGTATGAGTAGTTGAAGTGAATTTTTTGATTTGTTATGACAGCTCAAGTGAATATCTTAGTAATAAATCTAATTTCCATTGAATCACAACAGCATTTATTTGATAAAAACACTGACATTTCATTGGAGCCTAATGTTTATATGTCCCTTGTGTTATGCTAGCATGTTAATTAGTCACAAGCAGTTTGTGAGGTTGTGCAGCTGATATTTTTGCACACTGGATTCAGTAATTGTTTATTTTACTTTAGTCTAGCCTGTCTTGCTTTACTGTTTTTCTTAGTAATGCATATTTACAGGGAGTTTGCATTGCAATCCTGCTTTTTTTTAGTACTATACTTTGCATAAAGCAGCCAGTGATAAATATTAAGCATAAATTCAACCTTACTATCAAGCCTATGTAAGCAAAACACTGAAACACTGCTCTATCCATACTAACTCTCCATGGAGTCCAGCTTCTGTTATTTAAGGCAGTCAATCCAAAGCTGCTTCAGAGGGACTGTAGGGAAATTTTTTTCCAAATATAGCCAATGTTTGAATCTTTCATATTGCAAAATATCTGACTATTTCTATCCTTGTTGCATCTTATGCTTAACCTCTGCCCCATCCCTCTCATCTTCATAAACCCACTCATGACACTCCTATTGGTTCTGGTTCAGAAAGAAGTCCCTCTCTCTCTTCCAAGCCTCCATATACTGTCCTTGTGAATGCAGGCTGCACCAGGTCACAAGAAGTAAGACCATATGGATTCCTGACAGAAAATAGGCAAGGACAGCATGTAATCTCTGCCTAAGTATGTTTTATTGCTAAAATAGATGCCTAGCCATAAGTAATGCCAACATATTGTATAAAAGTTTGTTTTATTCTCTTCTATACTGCTGTAAAAGGTGCGCATATTTAATAATAACACCTCTTTGCTAGCCAGATAGGCTGACTGGATACACAGTCCCCTTTCAGGGCTAGCCCAGGTTAAGTGACTTGCTCAAGATCACACATTAGGCAAATGAGGATCAAACCTTGTACTATAGGAGGTACAGCTTACAGCCTTAACTCTCTGTGCCAACTGCCAGACAAATAAATGCTATTAAATAGGATGTAGTCAGCATTAATCTACCAAAAGTACCTAAAAAACATAGCTTGACCACTATTTTTAAAACTAAAGAGTAAAAAGGTCACACCAAACCAATTAGTAAAAAACTACAAGGGAAACCTAGCCAAGCTAGAGTTTTCACTGTGTGATACCTTAAACCTCCTGTAATAGAGGCACACGGGATATATGCAAATGACCCATTAAGGGCATCAAGTGTTTCAGCATCAAGCGTAATAAGGTCACACAGACAAACGGATTAGTAAAAACTACTCTTTGGTTTGGATGTTAGTTGGGATACTTTGCAGATGCCTTAATGTCTATGGACATCAGATGGTTGTAAAGACCCCATGTTTCTAAAGTATAGCCAAACAGTCCACTTATCCTGCGCTGATGAGGTCATAAGAAGGCCAAAACATGCATGTCCACAGCTAGTGGGGTTTGGCTTTGTTGGCCTGAATATATCCATAAAGACTTAAAAAGATAAAGTAAAAAGTGATGGACATTCAGAAGCCATATAGCTGAAAAACTTGATGGCCTTAAGGGGTCATTTGCATATACCCCACGGGCCTCTATTACAGGAGGTTTAAGATATGACACAGTGAAAACCCTAGCTTGGCTAGGTTTTTCTTGTAGGTTTCACTATTTTTAAAACCAAGTAATCTGTTAGTATTTCCCTATAAGCTGTATGAAAACAAACTCCTTCTTCTATAAATAGTGTTAATAAGTAGCTTTTTCTCATAAAGCTTTCCCCTTCCCCTAGCTTCCCTATACAGTGAAAAAGATAGCACTAGCTACACTTATTTACTGAACAAAAAACTGGGCTAACAGTAAAATACTTCACTGTTTAGCACTACTTCATTTAGGTGTGATGTAATTTACAATCTACATATCTTTGCAGCTGTGTATAATAGCTTGCCTGAAGTATTGACCTGCTGTGTGACTAGTCAACTGATTGTCTTTTTGGGCTTCCAAAACTTTCTTGCTAGGTAGAACCTGCTCCATTCACCCTCGCTGTCTTGGGCTCACCCTGCTTACCTACTCTTACCCCTCTTATTCTGCTTTTATTCTAACCATAACCCTACCCCTTATTATAATTCACCACTCACTGGCAATACAATTAAAAACTCCTCCCCTACAGCACACCAAGTAATCTCCAACACAATACAGCCAATCCTATTCTTACTATCTGTCCCACCAACTATCCATCACATTCCTTTCTATAAACCTATTTCTATAGTCTTTTTCTCTTTTCATCATACCTCTACAACCTGTTTTCAAACCCTATTGCTAACCTCACTACCCTCATTCACATTGATACCCATGCTCCTTCAGAAATTTTCTATACCCAGTCACTGCCCCACCTCCCTATTCCATAGCACCTTCTGCAACTCCCTATACACTTCTATCCTGCTCCAACAACATCTCTTTATCTTAATCTTCTTATCCCATCCCATTCTTCAGTTCCCCCATCGACTTCTATTTTATAACCCACACGCCATCTGTACCCCACTCTTCATTATTTGTTGTTATTAAAATGCTGCTTCTTATCATAAAGTTTCCTTTTCTAATACTAACTTCTTACGTAACATATTATCACTTTCTCTTATAACATACTAGTCCAACACCATCTTCCAGCTCCTACTCAACCAAGACTTCCACAATGCCTCTTCTACCATCTCACCTAGCCTCTTTAACCTCTCCCTAAATGTATGTCTTAAACAAACAAAAAAAAAAAAAATACTTCACTGTTACCTTACCTCACTTCAAATAAAACAAACACTAATAAACACCTGAAAATCTACTCAAAAGTTACATTTCACAACTCCACAATCCCAATGTGCAGGGACATTTACCCTAATCCCAGCTCTATAACTCTAAACCTAAATGTAAACACTAGCAATCTTCTCAAGCAACATAGCAACTCAGATAAAACCCATCCCTCCTCTGCTGAATCATATAATTCCTAAATGAATACACTTTCCATGCAATCAAATACCCATACCCATCTTTACTGTACAGTCACTCTCTTGCCCTACCAAAAAAAAAAAAAAAACTAAGTTAGTAACATTAAATCTCCATAGCATGTGTAATAAAACCATAGACCTAAATGTATAGACATCAGACCGTACTCCAGATATCCATACTATCAGTGAAACATGTCTTAAACTCAGTTGGGAGGGTGGCCTAATGGTTAAGATGTTTGCCTTACAAACATAAGGTGCATGGTTTGAGTCCCACAAGGGATAATAAGCTAGGCTTAAAATGGCTCACAAGGGCAGTTAGCTTAGTACTAACCTATGAACCTATAAAAGATCTGGTAGGCAAAACTTAAACTCACCACGACTGTTATCAGTAAAAGAAGAAAGACTTTATTTTAACAAAGGTAAGCGCTTTCGCGTATCTCCTGATACGCTTCTTCAGACCATGTATACAGTGAATGAACTTTCAGAGAATATATAGTGAAGATACATTCAAATTATTCAATTAATTTAACAATAAAACAATCAACCCTTAAAAGGGAAACGCTTCAAGCAACATGACTATGCATGCTAAAAGCTTCATCTGAGCAACACAATAGGTAGTGCAGAACTTTTTCTATTTATAAAAAATTTTATAATTTAAAATTTAAATAAAAGCATTAATAAAAAGTATTAATAAAAAGTATGTAAGAAATCTCACTGCTTCAAATTAAGGCATATGAAAACTCATATAAAATATGCCTGTGAAATCTTAATGCACGTTAATATACAAACTAAACAGTGCAAAATTCTACAGAATTCATAGGTTAAAGTCCCTGGATAAAAAACTTAAATATTTATGCATAATATTCAAACTATTCTATGAAAAATCTTCTTATTTACTTTTAAACTATATTACTATTTATAGAAACAAAGTAATATATATGTATAGAATTTATAAAACATTATCTAATTATAGGGCTTTGTCTGCAAGAAAAATGTAATACTATAAATCCATGCTAAAATCAGTTTAAAATCAGGTTCCATGTTATAAATATATGTAAATATATATAACAATTAGATGAATAATTAAATAAATAGAAATATATGTATAGATAAATAAGTAAATATGGATAAATAAATATACAACTATTCATCTGCGTGTATTCAAAAAAGATCTTAATGAGACATAAGCATTGAGTCCAGGGGGATAGTGACCTTTTAACCTAAGGATCCATTTCAGTTCCTTCAACTCTAATAAATTCATATAATCACCACCTCAAATGTTCGGTTCTACTATTTGTAATACTCTAAACACAAAGGTATGACCAGGGAAAAGTTGGATATGCTTTGCTAGAGCATTAAGCTCATTTTTATTTTTGATGTCATATTGATGGTTATAAATGCGATTTTTCAACTTCCTCTTTGTCAGGCCTATGTAGAACACTTAACATTGTTCACAGGTGGCCAAATATATTATGCCTGTGGTATCACAGGTAGCCTGGAATCTAGGTACAAATGTATAGGAAAGATCTGGATGTATGAATTCTTGTTTTTTAGTTAGGTACTTACAATAATTGCAATGGTTACAAGGAAACGTACCAAAATTATTCCTTAAATGTACTATATCAAGTCTTCCATTATTTGCCTTATCACATAAAAGTCTTTTTAAATTCTTGTTGTTTCTATAGATAAAGTGAGGGTTCTTACCTACTAAATTCAAAGTACGGTCATCTATTAATAAAACTTTCCAGTTATTGGCAATAATTTTCTTAATATTTACACTATCATTGGTGTAAGTAGTCACAAAACTCAACTTCAGATCTGTGCTTTTTTTATTTTCATTTGTATGAGGAGGAAAAAAATGAGTGTTTGTATCTAGTTGCAGTTCTAGGTGTTTCTGCTCTATCTAAAACTTGCCTTCTGATATTCTTAACTAACTCTTGATCATAGCCTCTATCTAAAAATATTTTTTCCATTTTGTCAGCCTCTATTAATAGATCCATGTTGTCTTTACAAATCTCAGAGAGTCTAATAAACTGACTTTTAACTATCCCACTGAAAACATGACGTGGGTGCATGCTATCATAACGTAAAATTGTGTTTCTCCAACATAATTTTCTATACAATGTTGAAGTCAGTGTACCATCTCTAATATCTAGAGAGACATCTAAAAAACATACCGAGTCAAAAGAAGTTACTGCTGTAAATTTGAGAAAATTTGTCGTGCTTTCAAGATAATTTTTAAATAGATAAAATTCTTCTGTGGAACCATCCCAAACAATTAAAATGTCATCTACAAAACGTTTATAGACTAAAACCTTGCTAAAATAAATACTTGTAAAAACATATTCCCTTTCCCAGTGATATAAGACTAGGTTTGCATACGTATTCACACATGGGGTGCCCATGGCTACCCCGGATACTTGTAAGTATAGGTTGCCTTCAAATGAGAATACATTATTATTTAAAACTAAATCTAATAGATGACATATTAAAATTTCCTGATTCCTGTCCACAGAAGGAAAGACTTGGAGTACTTCTCTTATTGCTTGTATCCCTTGATCATTAGGGATAGAAGTAAAAAGACTTTGAATGTCCATGGACACTAATAAATGTTTACCTTTTATAAGAGGTGTCTCTAATGTATCTAAAGCTGATAATAGCTGATAAGTGTCTTTAAGGATACTCGGGACCTCATTAACTAAAGGTCTAAGTGTGTCTTCTAAATATATAGAGATATTTTCTGTGACCCACTTTTCACTAGACACAATTGGACGCAAAGGAGGGGGAAATGTACCTTTATGAAGTTTTGGTAAACCCTTGATGATTGGAACAACTGGGCTATCATTAAGTAAAAACTCATAAAGACTAGATGATAACTGACAACACATAAGTAGATCATATAAGTCGTCTTTGATAGCATTAATGATTCCTGAGAGCTTTCTTTGATCTATCCGTAAATAAGTCGCATCATCATTTAACATGTCTAACATCAGGGTTTGATAATTCTCAGAATCAAACAGAGCAATACCACCGCCCTTGTCTACTGGTCTCAATATAATAGAATAATCATTAATCAGCTTATTTAAAGACAGTCTAATATCTCTAGACATGTTGAAATACAAGCATTTTCTTTCACCACTAAAGAAATATTGATATAAGTCTTGTTCGCACATTTTTATAAAAGATTCAACATGTGCTGGCAATGGAGGTGTATAAGAACTTTTATTTTTGTGGAAATGCAAACCAGATACATTTTCAGTCTTATGTCTTGAAGCGTCTGTATAAAAATATAGCTTTAAAGCAACTGCTCGCCCAAACAGGCGTAAGTCAATAAGTATGTCTGATAAAACACTGCCCTGTGAAGGGACGAATGATAGTCCTTTGTTTAACAAGTCTTGATCATTTTTAGAAAGTACATACCTTGACATGTTAAAGAACAATGGTTCTAATGTTTTTGTCTCCTTCTCTGATACGACGCGTTTTCTCCCGAAAACTTTCGTTTCCTGGTCTCCCAACTGCCAAGACGTCCGTGCGTTGAAGCTTGCTTCCTTATCGGAAAGGGTAAAAAACGAGAACTATCCTGGACATTCTGTTTGTGTATGGCACCTAATTTTTTTTGAAATTCAATAGCTCTGTCTGCTTCTTGATTCGGAAGTGGAGTTGAAGTCGCTGTTGCAGAGACTACCCTTGTTGGTATCTCTGGCGGCGTGGTGAACGCTTCTTCTGTGACATCATCCTGTATCAATGGCATAGGGGCTGAGCTCAAAGGACCAATAGAAACAGGGGCTGTGAGTGTTGAATCAAGAGGCGCCAAATTATGAATTTGGTTGGTAGCTGGTGAGTTAGAGTCAGTGCTCCTGGGCCATATGAAGACTCGCCCAGTAGAAAAATCTCTGAAGTCTCACTGCATTTTCTTCAGCTTAATTTGTTGTAGTCTAGAGGCATAAGAACTTACTTGACTATAAATGTTATCAAGTTTCTTACAACAAAAATCTTCGCTGAATTTCTCCCTCAGTTCTTTGTTAAGTATATTGACTTGAGATAACAGTTCATTTTCAAGAGGGGTAAAATAATCAATTAGTAATTGCATGTATTTGAAGCTGGCTTCAAGGTTAATCTCCTGCCATTTCTTCAGGAGAATGGGGTGAGAATCACCATATGAAGGCATGCATAATATACGCATGCCTCGTGGAACTAACTTAAAATGCAAACACGCTTCCATATGTTTGCGTTGCCACATAAATCGCTGAAGTTTGTATAAGTCATTTTCAAACATTTTCGTTTTTGTATTAAAAACTTCTAAGTTATCTATAGTGGCATTAGCAGTATCAAAAGTGGAAACATTTAAGTCCAGAGCCAATAAAGGATTAGTTTTACAAACTGTAATAGCAGTCCATTGTTGTTCATTCAGCAGGTTCCTCGGTTCTGGGTTGTAATCCAGTTCCACATTCAGGTTTGCCATGTTGTGTGTAGAAGCAGTTCCAATAAAGTTGAGGAGAAGGAACAAAAGATGAACCACAGCTACTGAAGAGTTTTCAGTTAAAAACTATGCAAAGTACTGGTAGGCAAAACTTAAACTCACCACGACTGTTATCAGTAAAAGAAGAAAGACTTTATTTTAACAAAGGTAAGCGCTTTCGCGTATCTCCTGATATGCTTCTTCAGACCATGTATACAGTGAATGAACTTTCAGAGAATATATAGTGAAGATACATTCAAATTATTCAATTAATTTAACAATAAAACAATCAACCCTTAAAAGGGAAACGCTTCAAGCAACATGACTATGCATGATAAAAGCTTCATCTGAGCAACACAATAGGTAGTGCAGAACTTTTTCTATTTATAAAAAATTTTATAATTTAAAATTTAAATAAAAGCATTAATAAAAAGTATTAATAAAAAGTATGTAAGAAATCTCACTGCTTCAAATTAAGGCATATGAAAACTCATATAAAATATGCCTGTGAAATCTTAATGCACGTTAATATACAAACTAAACAGTGCAAAATTCTACAGAATTCATAGGTTAAAGTCCCTGGATAAAAAACTTCGAGAAACACAATTTTACGTTATGATAGCATGCACCCACGTCATGTTTTCAGTGGGATAGTTAAAAGTCAGTTTATTAGACTATCTAAGATTTGTAAAGACAACATGGATCTATTAATAGAGGCTGACAAAATGGAAAAAAATATTTTTAGATCGAGGCTATGATCAAGAGTTAGTTAAGAATATCAGAAGGCAAGTTTTAGATAGAGCAGAAACACCTAGAACTGCAACTAGATACAAACACTCATTTTTTCCTCCTCATGCAAATGAAAATAAAAAAAGCACAGATCTGAGGGTGAGTTTTGTGACTACTTACACCAATGATAGTGTAAATATTAAGAAAATTATTGCCAATAACTGGAAAGTTTTATTAATAGATGACCGTACTTTGAATTTAGTAGGTAAGAACCCTCACTTTATCTATAGAAACAACAAGAATTTAAAAAGACTTTTATGTGATAAGGCAAATAATGGAAGACTTGATATAGTACATTTAAGGAATAATTTTGGTACGCTTTCCTTGTAACCATTGCAATTATTGTAAGTACCTAACTAAAAACAAGAATTCATACATCCAGATCTTTCCTATACATTTGTACCTAGATTCCAGGCTACCTGTGATACCACAGGCATAATATATTTGGCCACCTGTGAACAATGTTCAGTGTTCTACATAGGCCTGACAAAGAGGAAGTTGAAAAATCGCATTTATAACCATCAATATGACATCAAAAATAAAATGAGCTTAATGCTCTAGCAAAGCATATCCAACTTTTCCCTGGTCATACCTTTGTGTTTAGAGTATTACAAATAGTAGAACCGAACATTAGAGGTGGTGATTATATGAATTTATTAGAGTTGAAGGAACTGAAATGGATCCTTAGGTTAAAAGGTCACTATCCCCCTGGACTCAATGCTTATGTCTCATTAAGATCTTTTTGAATACACGCAGATGAATAGTTGTATATTTATTTATCCATATTTACTTATTTATCTATACATATATTTCTATTTATTTAATTATTCATCTAATTGTTATATATATTTACATATATTTATAACATGGAACCTGATTTTAAACTGATTTTAGCATGGATTTATAGTATTACATTTTTCTTGCAGACAAAGCCCTATAATTAGATAATGTTTTATAAATTCTATACATATATATTACTTTGTTTCTATAAATAGTAATATAGTTTAAAAGTAAATAAGAAGATTTTTCATAGAATAGTTTGAATATTATGCATAAATATTTAAGTTTTTATCCAGGGACTTTAACCTATGAATTCTGTAGAATTTTGCACTGTTTAGTTTGTATATTAACGTGCATTAAGATTTCACAGGCATATTTTATATGAGTTTTCACATGCCTTAATTTGAAGCAGTGAGATTTCTTACATACTTTTTATTAATACTTTTTATTAATGCTTTTATTTAAATTTTAAATTATAACATTTTTTATAAATAGAAAAAGTTCTGCACTACCTATTGTGTTGCTCAGATGAAGCTTTTAGCATGCATAGTCATGTTGCTTGAAGCGTTTCCCTTTTAAGGGTTGATTGTTTTATTGTTAAATTAATTGAATAATTTGAATGTATCTTCACTATATATTCTCTGAAAGTTCATTCACTGTATACATGGTCTGAAGAAGCGTATCAGGAGATACGTGAAAGCGCTTACCTTTGTTAAAATAAAGTCTTTCTTCTTTTACTGATAACAGTCGTGGTGAGTTTAAGTTTTGCCTACCAGTACTTTGCATAGTTTTTAACTGAAAACTCTTGTAGCTGTGGTTCGTCTTTTGTTCCTTCAACCTATAAAAGATACAGAAGTATCATCTCCAGGCTATAACAGTATTAAGAATGACTGACCGCACAAAAAAAGGAGGCAGTGTAGCCTTACTATACCCCAGCTCCTAAAATGTCTCTCCTTAGTTTGAGTTCATCCCCATCAAACAGCTGAAATTCTCATAGCACTACCAAACACTAAAAAAAAAATGTTAGGGTTGTTATACTCCATACCCCCCCCCACCCAGAAATAACATACCCATACTCAAAGAAATCATTTCTTGGGTATCCAGTACTATTAATTATGAAAAAAGTCATTCTGATACTCCATACCCCCCCCCCCCCAGAAATAATATACCCATACATGAAGAAATTTTATCTTGGGTATCTAGTACTATTGTTTATGAAAAAAATCATTCTGGGAGATGACAATATTGACTGACAAAAAATAACAAGAGACAGTTTCTCCTCCTCCTGTGTAAATCTATTCGATCTAACTCAGCTTATCACAACTCATACTGGATGCAACAAAAACAATGATAAGAACACAATTCTTGATTGGAGTCACTGGCTCCAGTAAATATGCTGATTCTGGAACCTCTCTAGTCTCCCTAAATGATAATTTTCCTACATTCACACACAGAATTAACACTCATCACCCTAATACGTACCAAAGGAAATTAACCTGGAGCTTCACTGATGCCCTTCAACTGGTGCATACTAAAATCTTTCATACTAGACAGGGCTGTCATTACTATAATACCTTATTCCTAAACACCTTAAATAGCCTTGCTCCTCTATGAAAAAAATGAGTAAAAGCAACTCACTCCCCCTGACTCTCCAGTCTAATTAAATCTACTATGCAACCAAAGGCTTGGAAACTGTTAAATGGCAATACACCTTCTCTCCTTATCTCCCCTTCACCACTGGTGTACCCCAAGGTTTAATTTGTCAAACGCTTATTAGTTGAACACTAATAAACGAAAACTCTAAATATCGAACATATGTTTCAGTGAAAACTTTTGCTGGGTTAAAAACCAGTTGGCCAACCCAGAGAACTACACAAAAACATCACCAAATAAAACCCATTTAGTGGTGGGCTATGCCCCCACACCCCCCAACTAGATATACCAACTCCAACATCACACTACAGTGAGGAAAAGGGCAAATCCCCAATGATGGCCGACTGGTTGTTTTCCCAGTGAAATGTTTTGCTGAAATGTATGTTTGATATTTAACGTTTTCACTTATTAGTGTTTGACTAATAAGTGTTTGATAAATAGTGTTTTCAATTATATGATATAGATCTGTTTAATTCTTGTTCCAGTTCTCGTCAACATTTTCATTAATGATCTTAACATTTCTTCTGGGCAGGCATCTTTTATACAGTATGTTGATGATTTGATGCTAATATGCTCATCTGACACTGGCACATCTCCTACTAATCACACAAGGAGGCTTCACCTCTGTAGAAAACTGGCTTCACAGTGTCCAACTATTGTTTAATCCCCAAAGAAGAAAACTACTCTAATTCATCCCCATAGCACATATGGCAGACAAGCCAAGCTTCAAAATATTCTCACTTAATAAGATAGAGATGAAAGTTATGTCATATGCAAAACTACTTAGAATTACAATCGACAACCTCAGATTCGAACTCCACAATCAAAATAATGTTAAAAGAATCACTAGAAACTTGGCATGCTCTGTAGGCATATTTTTCTTCTCATTAACTCTATTAAAGCCACCTTAGTAACAACCTACGTCCTTCCTTCACTCTTATATGGCACCCCTATTCTTACCATCCTGCAAGCCTCGGTTAAAGCCAAACTCAGAATCTGCTACAACAAAGTTGCTAAATTCACTGCCAATGAACAATATTATGCACATCACTACAAGGCTCTTGAAATACTAAACTAGCTTGAACTATCCCACCACCTGGACTTCATACAACCAGCTACTGCCCATAACATCATACCTAAACCCCATGCCTGCCCTGCACTTAGTTCTTCTCTACCCAAACATCACCCAAATAGCTCTCTTTGTTCAAATGATAAATGATCCCTCATCATCTATAAACCTCAAAAAGCAATTGGAACAGCCTCTGCTATTACACAGTCACCGAAAAATGGAATTCTATTTCACAGGCTATTAGATCTGTAAGCAGTCATCCTTCCTTTAAGCTTCTTCTAAAAGGCCACATATCTAAGTCTTGGCTCTGTTCATGCTCCATGCCTGGCTGAACTGAGTCTTTCACTATCTTCACTACCCTATTATCATTACCCTTCCCTATCTCCACACTCCCTGCTTAACATCTAAAAACAAACAGTGCAACTTTTAGTAATCCGTTCAGCTACAATCCCTTTTTCCCATTTTTGTATATGGGGTTGAGGTGTCACTTCAACAGTGACAATCATATAGAGCCAAGGTTCACACCTCAGACAGATAGCTCTACTACAGTTATTCTTCTATACGACATACATGCATCACACTTATGGCCTGTGCATGTATGTCATGCATCAGAACTTGTCTGGTGTTATGCTTACATCACTGGTTTATAGAAAAGAAGCATTCTTGGATTTACTGTTTTTATGTTGTTTTACTGCCTTAATAAAGTTTATCTTTAAAAAAAATAAAAGATGTGTTGTAGGAGAACTGGCAGTCATTCAAATTGTCTATAGGTGTGTGTGCTATGTGTGACTGAGTGTGCATGTGTGTGTGTGTGTGTGTGTGTGTGTGTATAATCTGTGATAGGCTGATGTCCAAAATAGGATTACTTTATTTGCCTTTCTCACACTGAGTGTCTGGCAAGGTTTTGGTTCCACATCTGATACTAAATTGGATTAAGCAGGTAACTGATATAAAAAGTCCCTGTAAAAATAAAAAGCTGATTCCATCTAGTTACATTTTTCTGTCAAAGTAATGCTCAATATCTACTGCCTAAATGTGTACTAATTGACTGAATGTTATATTATTTAATTCTGAAGATATGCACACATCAGGTGACTGTAGGAAGGTAGTTGTATGTAAAAAGAAAAATTACTACCTCCAGAGAGGAAGCAAGACTACTTAAACCTGCTGAGAAGTAAAAGCAGGAGATTCAGTGTCTTAAGGAAATATGATACACCATCTGCAGACAGGTCATATAACTCAGTCAGTAACAAATTGAAAATATGATTAAGGGCAACTAAGACTGGATATGAAAGTAAACGGATGGAGTCAGAAAACAGTAAGAATTCTTTTTCAAACATAAATGGGAACAAAAGGTTAAGACAACTGTGTTAGACCAGTCACTCACAAAGTGAAGGAAGGTAATATACGAGATGACTAAGTTAGCTTACACTTTTAATTCATACGTCCTTGGTGTTTGTAAACAGGCTGGATATAACAAATGGGAGCTGTCTGCGAGTATTACAGACTCAATCTGTTTACCTCAGTTTATGGTAGACTAAATAGTTAAATCATTAGCTAGAATAAGAAATATATATATTGCAGCCCAGGACCAGACAAAATCAGGGGCGGCTCATGCTATAGGACTGCAGGACTTCAGCCCCCCCCACCTGTAAAAAGAATAAAATAATTGCAAGTCCCCCCACTGGAGAAAATAGAAAATAAAAAAAACGCACAAGTCCCGGAACTCCACACATGCGTGCTTAGTTCTTGAACTCCAGACTGCTCTGTTAGGCAGTCCAGATAGGGAAGGAATGGAACTCTGCCCTACCAGCCCAGACGTCGCACAGACAGGAAGAACACCAGATTGCATTGCCTGCAGGCTGGAGGCTCCAGCCTACTCTCGTCTCGCAGGGAAACCCAGAACAGCCTGTGCGGGCTGTTATGGAGGGTGATCGGGATGCCAGGCCACTACAGAGGACTTAGCTGATGGAAGATCTGGTGTGTGTGTGTGTGTGTGTGTGTGTGTGTGTGTGTGTGTGTGTGTGTGTATGTGTGTGTGTAATGCCCCAGTTCCTACATGGTGGTGGGTAGAGAATAAGGCTTGAACCCTGTACCATGGGCCCAAGTGGCAAGAGCCTGAATTCCCTACTCACCACCATTTGTAAAACATTTGCAGATTTTTGCCTCACATTTGTTCTGTTCTGTTCCGCATAAAATCTGTGGTTTCTGCATTTTTGTTACTTAACACAGCCAGTGGTGCAGTGGTAGCATTGTTGCCTGACAGCTACAGGTTGTGTGGTTTGATTCTTGGATGGGGTGCCTTCTGTATGTCCTCCCTGTGTTTGTGTGGGTTTGCTCTGGTGTCCTCACTAGATATCTGTCCCTATTTTTTGGACTGTATTCCTCCATTATTGGCTTTGTCCAGATTTTTTGTGCCAAGGTTGAGAGCTATGGTGATAACTGAACTCACTGAATATGCTTGGGGGCTGTATTCCCCCATTATTGGCATTGTTCAGGTGTTTTGTGCTAAGATGTTGACAGCTATGGTGAGAACTGAATTCACTAAATGGTAGCCATTTACTTTTCAGTCTTCCTTTCTTTCATAAAACAGATGATTTGGCATAGTGGTACGTTTCTCTGACTGTTTTGCACAGGGTCCTGGGTTCAATACTTGGCAGTGAAATGTATGGTGATAAAACAGCATTTTATTCTAACAACTTTCCAACATTATATAAGTAGTGCTTAAAATGTGTCCCTGTCTTTTGCCCACCCCCCTAAATTTTGGATTTTTCCAGATTTCTTGTGCTGCAAAGCTCAGAGATGCAGCTGAGTGTCAAGTAGATTTTATAAGAGGCTGAGAGCTGCAGGGGAACAAAGGTTTAGTGCTTCTTGTGCTGTATCTGCTTGTGTTGTTAATAGCACAATAGGTAATGTACTTACTTTTGATGCAGAAGGCTGTGGGTTCTACTCCCACAGTAGGTAGATGCATTGCTGATACTATACTGTATTGTAAAGGGGGTGGATGCTGCAGTCTTTTTTGGTGAAGATACCTATTAACTATGAACCTGTTATCAGTTTGCCATCCATTCCCTATTGCAATATTACTAGCTTATCATTTTTTTAATCAACTTAGGCAATTTATTCCTCAAGGGCATTAGGCACTTTATTTTGTAGATGAAACAATGAAATATAAAGTTGTTTGCTAGCAGCAGCCCCTTCATTAGTTACAGATTTCTTTAATGTGGAATTATTTAGATGATTTTTACTTCTTCAGAGATTGTGCATATTTACTGATACTGGTGGACTGTAGAAGTTTGAGTAGACTTTTATGATAGAAATGTTCTGAATTGGGCAGTTTTGTCGTTATTGGTGTATGCATTTTGTTTCATTGTTTATTGAAAAAAATGTTCAAAACAAATTTAAAACTCCCTCTAACAACTACTATATTGTACAAGGAATATAATTTAATACAATCAGGAAGGTGTATCAAAGACCACGTGTATGTTTTGTGTGCAAGGGGCCTATGATTTGAAAACAGCCTATAGTTAATCTTTATCTGCCACTGGCAAAATGTATTTTCTTTGAATGTGGGTTTCAATGCTGTTTCAATGAATGTGAGTTTCAAGGGCGGAGAAGTTTTAATGCTAAGTCTGTTTTCATTGTGAGATTGCATTGCTTTATTTAGCAGATGTCTTAGTGTTTGTGCTGTAAAATACAAAATAAAACTTTCAAATGAAGTCCAAATCATCGTAGAAGTAAAGCAGTATGCACATTAGTGTTTATGGTAAATGGGGTGAAATAGCCAAGTAATGGTTCATTGGAATAGCTGCAGGGGGGAGGCTCCATTCGACCATGATTTTGTGAGTTGGAAGGGCGGCAAACTCAAAGACAGCCCCGGTTGAATTATACCTCTCAACTGTCCAGATTTTCACAGAATGAATAGATTTTTGCTTCTTATTTTTGGCTTGTTCCTCATAAAATGTGTGGTTTTCTGGCAATTTAGGAATTAAGTCACTAAATAATGACAAACACTGAGTTTCAGACTTCATAACCTTTAGAAAAATGCATACTAAAGCAAGACCTGTTATTCTATCAATTGTCTCAGTTTATACAACAATTTACAGTACTGTTTATATGTTCCCCCAGTATATTTGGCCATGTCCAGATTTCCTGCATTAACAGCTTGAGAGGTACGTGCAAATAAATTGCTTTATAGAATTAGGCATATCCAAACCTCTCAACTGTCCCCGATTTTGGCTCAAAATGTTGCTCTTCCCCTAATAATCCCGCTGCAAAATGGCAATTTTGGAAGAAAACATGGAAGGGTTACAATTAAGAAATAATTGTAATAATCAGAGTTATAGATTACTTTTATTTCAGAAATGCTTGTAGATTCTTTTATTTTGTCAGCTGCTCAAGTTAGCAGTACTAATATTAAAAAAGTGTCCCTTATGTGACAGGTTCCCAGCTATATTGTGTGGCTATTTTATATTTTTGCATCACATTTGTGGTCCATTTTTCATAAAATTGTGGGTTTTTTGGGCAAATTAGTGGCAAATCATTTAAGACTGAAATTAGAAAATAATGACAGACATTTCAGTTTCAGATTTCATACCTTTCAGAAAAGTCATACTAATGCAAGACATACTATTCTATTACCTTTCTAAGTTTATAAGAGCAATATTTAAAAATTGTCCTTATTTTTGGGCCTTTGTCCCACTTCTATGTATGGCTCTGTCCTTATTTCTTGTTCTGAGGTTGAGAGGTATAACAAATGTGCCAGGGCCATCACAGTCGGCCAGAGACAATTCAAATTGTGACATACTTGTAGAATCACACTCCCCCATGTAGTGACTCTGGATGTGTCCAACCAAGGCAAGGAGCAGTTATGCAGTGTAAATGTGCAGAGTATCCCCCCATCCAAGGTAGAGGGTAGACACAAGTGCTACTTTTATTCTGTCCTTGATTTTGCAGAATGTTCTGGTTTCTGTCATATTTTTATACTGTTGATTTATGCTTATTATTACTCAGAAAGTGCTGTTGATCTGTGTTTAAGTAGCAATGCTTTAATGACCATCAGGTAAGCTTGTCTGAGATTGTAAGATGCAAGTAAGCTTTAATAAGCATACTGTTAAAGAATTGCCAACGCTGAAAGCCTTTCTGTTGTTGCCATGCAGAGAATACTTGCATAACTAGATAATGTATAAGCCTTGGGTATTGAAATGCATATGACATTATTTGTAATAAAGGACAGGATTACATTATTTTAAGAAACACATTACATTTGTTGGGGACTTGCAGTCATCTTTGCAGGCCTTACCTTTAAACCAAACAGAATGCCAATCTATCATGTGTGGTCCATTACCTGTACAGTAATCCTTTAAGCAATGCATCTTGAGCTTGTTTCTTGTTTGCTTTTCATTTTTTAATTTGATCATGTTTTCCCCATGAAACAAGTAGATACTTGTCAGGCAGCAGGTCTTTTTTGGATAAGAAACATTTTTACAAGTGGGGGTATCACAGAGATTGCTACTTTCAGCATGTTATTTGGTACTTTAATAAAGCTGAATATAAATTATAATTAGAAATGCAGTGCAAGGAGAAGTGGTTTGAGTTGAGAGCTGCTTGTTTTTCTTATACTTGATTTTGACTGGCATTACAGTAATGTATTTAAAAAGTAATTTATTGTTTCATGCCTTACAACCTTTTTGTTTCCATCTAGATATTAAGTAAGCTGTCATGCAGCCAATGCATTGAAATATTTTTTTTCTTCTACACTTCGTTTTGTCCTGATTGGACTCTCATAATGATGGTTTGGCACCCAGGGCAACATATTTAATTAAAGTTACAGTTTTTGTGGTTGTGAGCATAGCTCCTCCCCTTTCTGGTTGGCCACACCCTTTCCCATTGACCCCACCCATTCACCTATCTCCTGCAGCCCCCCTTTGCTTTGAAGTCACCAGCCGCCACTGCACAAAATCCTGGACTGCTTTGGGACTGAAACATCAAATAAAGTGGTCATTAGCCACACCTCTTTGATTAACCAGCTACTATCCTCAAGTGTGGTTCCCAATAGCTGGAAACTGGCCAATATTGCACCTGTACACAAAGGGGTGCTTCAGACAAGATTATCAGTTACAGACCCATTAGTTTAACTTCTTTGATTTGCAGATATTACGACAGATGCTCATCTTCTATTATTATTAGTACTAACACAGCAGGATAAATTACATGATATTTTCTAACAAGGATGTACTAAGAATTGGTCCACTTTTACAAACCTAGTGGATTTTTGTGGTCCTGTTAGTGGGGCCATGGATTTCGGTATAGGGGTTGTGGTTGTCTATCTTGACTTGCCAAAGACCTTTGACAACACTCCTCAGTTTGTTATCTTTAGTTCCATAAAACAATGATCTGTAACCATTATGGGATCAAATGAGTTGAAAAGATATTAGAGAATTAAGATTAATAACTGTCAGTCAGAATGGCAAGTAGATCATACTGGAGTCCTACATGTGTCTATCTTAGGTCTGATTCTGTTTAATTTGTTCTTCTCACTTTCTCCATATCTGATTTATACTGGCTTGACAAATACAGATGTTCTTAATGCATGGGCCCTGTTTACCAGTTCTGGTTATATAGATAAATTGAAAGCATGTCTCGGAGCAGTATATAACTGGTTTAGAGATCATGCATTACAGATCATCACCATCATCTTCTTTTGGCTGTTCCCGTTAGGGGTCGCCACAGCGGATCATCTGTTTCCATTTCTTCCTGTCCTCTGCATCATGCTCTTTCACACCAACCACCTGCATGTCCTCTCTCACCACATCCATAAACCTTATCTTAGGCCTTCCTCTTTTCCTCTTACCTGGCAGCTCCATCCTTAGCATCCTTTTCCCAATATACCCAGCATCCCTCCTCAGCACATGTCCAAACCAACGCAATCTCGCCTCTCTTGCTTTGTCTCCAAACTGTCCAACCTGAGCTGACCCTCTAATATACTGATTCCTAATCCTGTCCATCCTAGTCACACCCAGTGCAAATCTTAACATCTTTAACTCTGCCACATCCAGCTCTGACTCCTGCCTTTTCGTCAATGCCACCGTCTCCAACCCATATAACATAGCTGGTCTCACTACCCTCTTGTAGACCTTCCCTTTCACTCTTACTGGTATCCGTCTGTCACAAATCACTCCTGACACTTTTCTCCACCCATTCCAACCTGCCTGTACTCTTTTCTTCACCTCTCTTCCACACTCACCATTACTCTGAACTGTTGATCCCAAGTACTTAAACTCATCCACCTTTACCAACTCTACTCCCTGCAACCTCACCATTCCTCTACCCTCCCTCTCATTTACACACATATATTCTGTTTTAGCCCTGCTGACCTTCATTCCTCTCCTCTCTAAAGCATATCTCCACCTCTCCAGGGTCTCCTCAACCTGGTCCCTACTCTCACTACATATCACAAAGTCATCTGCAAACATCATAGTGCACGGGGCCTCCTGTATAATCTCATCTGTCAACCTGTCCATCACCAGTGCAAATAAGAAAGGGCTCAGAGCTGATCCTTGATGTAATCCCACCTCCACCTTAAACGTATCTGTCACTCCCACCGCAGTCCTCACCAATGTCACACTGCCCTTGTACATATCCTGTACTACTCTTGCATACTTCTCTGCCACTCCCGACTTCCTCATACAATACCACAACTCCTCTCTAGGCACCCTGTCATATACTTTCTCTAAGTCCACAAAGACACAATGCAACTCCTTCTGACCTTCTCTGTATTTCTCCAACAACACTCTCAGAGCAAATATTGCATCTGTAGTGCTCTTTCCTGGCATGAAACCATACTGCTGATCAATAATCATCACCTCCCTTCTTAACCTAGCTTCCACTACTCTTTCCCATAACTTCAAGCTGTGACTGATCAATTTTATCCCTCTGTAGTTACTGCAGCTCTGCACATCACCCTTATTCTTAAAGATAGGTACCAAAACACTTTTTCTCCACTCCTCAGGCATCCCCTGACTTTCCAAAATTTCATTAAACAATCTGGTTAAAAATTCCACTGCCATTTCTCCTAAGCACCTCCATGCTTCCACTGGTATGTCATCTGGGCCAACAGCCTTTCCATTCTTCATCCTCTTTATAGCTGTCCTTACTTCCTCCTTGCTAATCTGCTTCACTTCCTGATTCACTATCCCCACATCATCCAACCTTCTCTCTCTCTCATTCTCTTCATTCATCAGCCCTTCAAAGTACTCTTTCCATCTACTCAACACACTCTCCTCACTTGTGAGTACGTTTCCCTCACTGTCCTTTATCACCCTTACCTGCTGCACTTCTTTCCCAGCTCTGTCCCTCTGTCTAGCCAATCAGTACAAGTCCTTTTCCCCCTCTTTAGTGTCCAATCTTTCATACAACTCTCCATATGCCTTATCCTTAGCCTTCGCCTCCTTTCTCTTTGCCATGCACCTCATCTTCTTATACTCATGTCTACTTTCTTCATCTCTTTGACAATCCCACATGCATTACAGATAAATTCTGAAAAATGCTGTGTTTTGCATTTTGGGAGACCATATCCTATGTCTCGTACATGCATGGGAGGTATAAATCTTAATGTTATTAATGAATATAAAGATATAATAATTACTATTAGTAAAAATCAGAAATTCAGAATTCATGACCAGATAACCAAGACAAACGCTATAAGAATAATGCAAATTATTTTTACTCTTGTGGTGTTTTCTTTCTCATAAAACTATGTGTAATATACTTCAGGACATTCATCAAGTATAACTGTGCTTTGCATTAACAGCGAGTGTGACATATTGACCTTGGGGAGTATATAAAGAAAGTATACTCTTCAATGTCCAGCAAAAGTATTTTATAAGCAAAAACTCACTGGACCAGATTGCTAAATAACCTACTCGAGAACAGAATATATGTAACCTGGACTCAACAAACTTAGCATCTTTATATATCACCCCCAAGGTATTCCCCTCACTGGTCTAGTCAAACCACAAACTAATAACCTCCATGTCCATCAGAATTTCCTAGCCATCAAAAACAAATATCACAGAATTTAAGGACTTCAAACATATAAAGCAACAATTCTACGATGAAGTCTTTACATTTTATTATAATAGTATTAACCATAATTTTAATACTGCATAGAGTTATTCAGAAAAGTTCTACTCCCACCTGACTAAATTGGAAGTCCCAGCTAGATCCTTGCCAATGTGGGGTCTAAAGGGAACCCAACATGATGTCCTCAAGCATTACTAAACTACATAATAAAAGGAAAATACTCCTAAACTCATACAGCAGAACAAATTAACCCCAAATTAAGGAGACATCAAACAGCTAAATAGGAAATTATAAAAATGCATAGGAAAAAATGAAGGCATCTTGCAAACTCAGATTGGCTACAGAAGCCAAAGACAACTGCAAATCTTTCTTTAATTATGTCAGAAATTTATGAAATAATATCCAACATTGTCCCAAGCTTATTTATAATGTTACTGACTTGTTTATAATGTTGCTGACTATTCTGTTCCAGTGGATATTGGCAAATATATGGGCAAATAAATTTAGTGCCAACTTTACCCCAGAGATATCTAAGCCAAACCCACTTATCTCTGATGGAATCAGGCACCAACCATTATGAAAGAATACGTACTGAAGGTACTCAACAAAATAAAGAATTTGTCATCCATGGGGCCTGACAACATACCTAGTTGACTACTTCATAGCCCTAAATAAGCACTGACAGACAGATTCCTCAACCTCTTCAACTTGAGCCTAGTAACTGGCTTTGTTCAACACGAGTGCTGTATAGTCATTGTGATGCTGCTCCACAAAGGTGGCCCCACCACAGTACCTGGGATCCACAAGGGTGGCCCCACCACAGAACCTGGGAATTACAGATCCATCAGCCTAATGAGTTTTATTAAATAAAGCTATAGAACATAAGTATGATGTAAAAATTCTTATAAGACTCACCCCCAGAAGTTTGGCTTTGTCAAGGGTAGATCCTATATAATGAATCCTGTGAACTTCTTTGAGAATGTTACTCAGGCTGTAGACTGTGGACAAGCTGTTCATACAGTGCACATTGACTTTGCCAAGGCAATCAATATGATACCATGTGCAAATATAATAAGCAAGTTAAAGGAGCGGTAAATTGATCTGATTGTGGTTAGGTAGATAGCCAAATGGCTTAGAGATAGGACTAACATAATAAGATGTGGGTACATTTCCTCTGAAAGCATGACGTTGACCAACAGACTTCCACAGAAATCCTGCAAGGATCTCAGCTCTTCAGTCTCTACTTCACAGATCTCAAATGAGGCTCCCCCTCTCTAATAGGGCCATATTATATTGTTTCGTTTTGCTTTAATATTGCTTTGGGTTTTCAATGTTTTGGGATTTCGATGTTTTGGTCTCAATCTTATGAAATTCAACATTATGAAATTTCAATGTTATGGAGTAGACCTGCCTATTCAGTACATACAGAAGAGGATGTTGAACTTAACAGTGATAAGGGCTGAGTACAGCACAACAAGGACATCCTTAGCCCAAGATGCTATACCTTTGATTATATGTTGCAGAGCACAAAATAATTTCCTTACTAATATAAACACTTGATGGTTAAAGGCCACGTTGATGTCCACTTGTGTTCCCCTGTGTCTGTTTTTAGGGGTGTATTATCAATGTGGTAGTTTCCATGTCTAGTCTTCCCAAAGGATATTATTCTGCATTTCTTTGTCTTTGCTTTTGTTTTTTGTTTTTTTTTTACTATTATGCATTTTTTGGCAATCAGTCTTAGACCATGGCTCTGGCACTAGCCATTAGTCTGTGTCAGACCTTCTTGAAGGGTATTTGTGCCTTTGGAGGATTCTATATCTGTGTCTAGCTTGCAACTGTCTGCAAACTTGGTCAGCCAGTGACCCTTGACACTGGCCTTGACTTCAGAGAAGTAGATGCCAAAATGCGGCTACCCCAGCACTGAGCCATGAGGGACTGTACTAGTGAATGGCCTCTCTGTTGACATAGACTCCCCATCCTAAAATCTTAGGTTTTATCTTTGAGCCAGCTGGCTATCCATAGGGTGACATTGGGGGTTATACCTAATTTTGTGAGCTTGTCTACAATGTTCACATGGAGTATTCTGTCAAATGCTTTGGCCAGATCAAGGTAGGTAGTAGGCACCATTTTGCCTTCATCCATTGCTTTAGTGACCTTCTCAAAGAAATCTACCAGGCTGAGAAGGCATGACATGCCCTTGATGAAACCAAACTCAGCTAGATCCAGTGTATAAAGGGTTCTCATGTCGTTGTTTATCATTTCCATGATAAATCTTTCCATGGCTTTGCATATGAAACTAGTCAGAGTTATGGATCTGTAGTTACCCAGGTTTCATAGAGGGCCTGTTCTTGTGCAGAGAGATGACAATTGTAACCCCCTCCATTTGCTTGGCATGAAGCCTGTCTGGACGCTTTGCTTAAATAGTGATTCTGGTGGTCCTGATACGTTATGTTTCATGCTATTCTGGCTTTTCTAGTAAGATCAGACCACAAAATGATCTCCTTTGAAGTATAAATAAAACCTGGAACCCTGGCTAACCCTGAAATATTCAGGAACTACTCTAAGGCTAACTTCCTACTATTAAGTGATAACCTGGCAAAATTTGAAGCCCCATAAACACTGAGAATGCTGCCACCTATGCAGAACTGTTCACAGAAATACTATACAAGCATGTTAATAGCTGCATTCTGGCAGCTGTGCCCACCAGGAAGAAGTGCAGAACTAACACCAAAAAACAAGCCAAATGGTGGAATCACATCAGTAGAATGTATAACAGATGGAAGTAAATCAGGGTTGTTCAAGATGGCCGCCGAGCACTGAACACACACTTTCTGCTGCTCCTGCATCAACCAAATCTATCCGCTCAAAAAAAACCTGCATCTGGCACCAAATTGAACAGGAAAGGAGTATTTCTTCTAAACTACACTTCATGGAAAAGACCTATAGCAACATTTTGGTCTAAAAAGTAAAATTTTGTCATTTTTCTGCAAGGGCTTACCTCTAGTGACTGGCTGAAGGCCGCAACCGCATGGTGGCATCATTTTCTCTGAAGGACTGAGTTCTAAACAAGAAAAGTTAAAGGAGAATTCTTTAAGTCACTCCCTTGTGGCCTAAACCTACACTTTAATTCACCCAGTGATGGCTAACCAACAAGAATCCATGGATGCTATAACTTCTAAAACCAAACTATCTTCTCTAATGTCACCTGAAAAGGATGTAACAGCTAAGAGGCAGAGAATAAATAAATCAACACAGAGTCTGTTCTTTCACTAGATGACCTTAAAACAGCATTACAGCCCTTGCATGAAGATTTCAAATTATTCTCAGACAAATTAAATTCATTTGGTTCTAATCTAGACCAAATTACATCCAGAATGAATCTTATTGACAAGAAAACTGAGGAGAATTCAAAGCAAATACAAGATTTACAAACCAAGGTAAATACAAATGACAAAATTATTAGTGACTTACAGCAAAAAATAATAGACTTAGAAGCACGTAGTAGGAGAAACAACATTCTAATACGTGGTATCCCAGAAAAGTTTGACCAAGTACAACTACCAGTCATACTAACTGAGATTTTTGAACACATTACTGAAAATAAAATCTTAGCTAAAGAAATCATTATTGAAAGAGCTCATAGAGCATTACGAAGATCACAAGATGAGGGTGTTCCTAGGCAGATTTATGCAAGGCTACTAAATGCTGCACATGTTACCACACTCCTCATGGCTGCAAAAAAGAAAAGTAACATTTCATGGAGAGGTCACAGGATTACAATATCACAGGATTTACCCCAGCCCATTAAGGCTCAAAGACAAGCTCTAGCTCCTTTTTGTGCTTTGTTAAGAAAAAAAAATACACTTCCAGATGAAATACCCAGCCATCCTCTCCTTCAGCTATGGGGATCAAAAGTTCCTAATATACTCTGCAGATGAAGCAAAAAAAGTTTTTATGCAAGCTTTCAAGGAACTACCTGCTTAACTAGCTATACTGTTAAAGCTAGTAAAATAATATAATCAGGATAATACAGTATATGCTTAAAAGCTATGAATTACTGTTAAGACTAACAAATAGTATAACCAAGATGATTACACCTACAAAAACCTATCTCTGCTGGCTTTATAACACTGCTAACTGATTCTAACTTACCCTGTCATCTTCCCAGCTTATTTTTACCATCATCTGGATGTCCTGGCTTTTTTTTTGTTTTTAATTTCCTTTCTAGCTCTTCAGCAATATGTTGGCCCATTTGTATCAGTGCACAAGGCTCCCTGTGGCCTGTTGAGGCCTTATTTAGAGCTCCACAAGAGTTCCCTAAGCTCCCAGGGCTGTTTCAACAGTCCATTACCCAGAATGCAACAGGAACATCAGCCGATGACATCACGAGGTCGGAGGTCGCAACAGAAGAAGAAGAAGCACTGCATTTCTGGGAATGCTAATATCATAAATTAGAGCTTAGGGAAGAAGAAATTGAAATAAAACAACACTTTCTGGACACTTCAGGATGTGGGTAATTTAAATGGACTATAAAGGACTCTGGTCAGGGTAATTCAGCAGCCTAATCTTATGTTTAAGTAATGAATTTATTACAATATAGGTTTTTTCTAGCAATACAAATACATCACTTTGTCAGATGTCTTTCATATTAAACTGTATAGTAGCAGCCATCTGTTGGTCATATTGCAAAACTACAATGCCATACTTCAGACATGCTTTTCTGTGCCTTTCAGTTTTTCAAAAACAATATTTATGTGTTCACATTTAGTTTTCTATTTAGTATTTAGGTGTGTGTTTAAGTGCTCATTGTGAAAGTGTTTGTGATACAAACTCAGACTGTGAGTAAAATAAAAAGCTTATGCAATTGTCAAAAGTTATTTAAAGACAGCTAAAGACAATTGCCTGTTTAGTAATCCATCAGTCTGCTTCACAGCTGTGCTACCTTTACTGAAAATATGTCTTCAAGTTTGAAATTTATCTGTTGTTGCATGGTAACACAAATTAGCATTTTGACTACTTTCACCATGATTCAATCACGATTCATGAATCATGATGTTTTAATTCTATACTGAAAGTGCAGGATATGGATGGCTTGTTCTTTCTCTCAATGAAGGTGGATCTACAGAGCTAGTAAGCTTGACATGCTGTATGCTTGTGCTTGGTTTAATTAGCCGGCTTGCTAAAACTAGCTTCTTGCTAAAAAGGCTGGCTAAACTGTGTTTTTTATTGGTTAGTGATGGTATGTGAGTTATGTAGTTTATTGTGAACTGCATTTAGTGAAAATCCAATCATCTGCTTAGGTTGTCAATTAATGCTCTTGTTTCTGTCTTTCCTTCTTTAATCCTATTGTTATGTAATTTTGTGTGTAATGCATATTTAGTAAACCCAGCTAGATATGTAGATAGGTAAAAAATGCATTTACATTACTCAGAGCTATTCTGTTTGTTGACGTATATATTTAACCTGTAATTTTTTTTTTGTTATAATTATCCCCTTCATTAACCTCCCTTTAGAGCAGTATGCTCAGTTAGAGCTTATCTAAGTTGACTGTCCCTTCTCCAGACAGGAGACCAAAACACAGTATTAGATTATGATGGTACTTACTACTATGCCAGTTATAAATAAAACCTGCGTTACTATCTGCTGTAATGGTTATTAATAGCTCTGGTTATAAATTGTGTTGGTTTCAATTGCTTAGTAACTTTTATTGTCGATATTACTCCAACCTCACTTGCCTATTTGCATGAAAATTTTCAAGGTCAATAATCTAAAAAAAATGCTGTATGTATCATGTTCTTATGGTGGTATTGTTTAATCTCCTTTAATGCCTAACTCGAACGTCACTTTGCCTTTAACTGTCCATTCTATGTACATATGTTTTTCAATATTCCTTAACATTTTTGGGAGTGGCATGATGGTGTAGTTGTCCAATGTTTGTTGGCGCTTGGACTATTGATGTTAGTTTATATGTCTCCCTGCTCTGTTCTTGTATTATTCTTCATAAGGGAAAATATTTAAAAACAGATCACTTGTATCTATCTAAAACTTTTTCAAAAATGACTCAGGGAGACAGGTGGGTAGGCACGGGGTTTATGGTAAGGAGCATGGATGCCAGAATACGATTTACTACCACATTACACTTTTTGTCATATATAAAACTTTTTGTCATATATAAAAACTTCAAACCGTGAAGAAGTGGGACAGTCACGGAAACTGATCGGGCAGCTCACCGAGCTGATTGAACTTCTAACCCCACTGTGTACCACGCTGGTTAGCAGGAAATCTACCGACGTAGGAAGCATGCCGGAAGGGACCGAAAGGTTTGGAGGCTTGAAACAGAAGAGAAAAAGACACAACCGTGACTCCAGCTCCACGTCGCTCGAAGAGGCTGAACCGAATGGTGGCACTTTTGATCCTGCTATCACTCCGATGCTTCTGGGACCTTCAACAGCATCGGATAGGAATATTCACACAGGGGTTATGAACAATGTTAGTGTTCCTAATGCGAACACGTCGGGCAAGAATGCCTCAGGTACTGTTTCCACTTCTTCTAACTGTAATAATATACTAGACTGGTTGAAATGTCCTCACCACCTTAATTTTGTATCTAAAGAGGACGATTCACCACAGGATGGTGATTCTTACGGGTTAAAAATTGAAAAACTATCAAAATTAATGCACAAGTACAAAATACTGTGTACTGAAAATTGTTATTTAATAGAATGTATTAAACACAAAATTGTACCGAAAGGGCTTAGGGTATGGAAGTACCCAAATAATGTAGAACCTGGTACTGTTTTTCACAAAGAATTAATTGACATTTTTAACAAATGTGGACTTGAAATTTTAGGGCTCATTATTAAAGAGAACAACAAGATTTTAGAGGAATTAGAAGAAGAGATTTTGGTGTTAGACAATTTTATTAAACATGACTTGTTTTTTGAGATTAAACAAGAAAGGGACAAATATTACAGTCTAAGATCTGATATAGACATGAAATGTAAAACGTTAGAACAAAGAAAAATCAACAAGCTTAAAAGGGACATAGAGGATTACCAGAATAATGTCAGTTACCCACAACCACCCTCTAAGAAAAGCGAACACAATGCTAGAATCAGGCTGGGCAAAGTGAGAGGGAACAATCACCAAATGGATATCTGGAGGGAAGAACAAGACAGGGGAGACTATGACATCGATTTCCCACCCCTAGTGAATGAAGACCCACAATACTATCAAAATAGAAACAGACAGGGGTTCCAGAATTTTCAGAGGGGGGGAGGGAGAAGGGGGAGAGGGAGGTATTAACTAATATCATCCATACCCCCACCCCCACCAACACCCCCATTTCAGATCACTTTGACTCTCTTGCTGTAGACACAGAGGATGAGATTTTACGAACAGGCACCACCCATTCTTTTAAGAATTTTTCGATATACAACTTTAGCAACATTGCTATTAATAAAGCACATTTTGACCTACTCAGTAAAGGGTTTAAATTCATCCCTAGCACTCGAGGGGATTTGGTACAAACCATTATAGACATGAAGCTGTTTCTTAGAAAGGTCAATCTGCAAGCCACACTTCCCTCGACGCCATTGAACTCTGAGTCCCAATACCCTGCTCTAACTAGGCGTAGTACTTACAACCCCCCATTTCACCCTCAAATCAAGAATCTGGAAACAGTTTTGGAAAACGAAATCAGAAAGGAGTTCAAACAATATACCAAGGAATACAACCTTACAGAAAAAGAATATGAAACCTTGAAAGACTTAAGAAGCAACACCCAAATAAGAATTATGAAGCCAGACAAGGGAGGGGGGGTTGTTATCATGGACAACATTACCTATGAAAGTAAAATGAACAGCATTCTCAGGGAGGAAAGCAAATACAGAAGTGTATCAATAAATGAGGTGAACGTGGCTTACCAAAGAATTGACATGGTCCTAGACAATATGACCACGGAGGGAACTATTGACAGCAAAATGCACAAATTTTTGTATGTACCGAAACCTAAGATCCCAGTAATTTTTGGCATACCAAAGGTGCATAAAAATGTATGTCACCCTCCACTAAGACCCATAGTGTCAGCCGACAGTTCTAAAACACTTCCCATGGCTAAATTTGTGGATCTCAAGACCAAACATATTTGTAACAACAATAAACACATCTTGAAAGATTCATGGGACATGTTAAGAAACATCACACCGGAACCTTTTGACCGAGAACCTCATTTTTGTTACAATAGATGTGGTTGACCTTTTCACCTGCATACCACACCAAGAGGGGATGAGAATATTTGAAGATATGATTTTTTTGGACAAGACCCTCACACATGCAGAAAAAGTTGCTATAGTGGAACTTACAGACACAGTACTGAAGTACAACTTCATTACCTTTAACGGAGAATATTACCAACAAACAAAAGGGGTAGCAATGGGTGCGGTGTGCGCACCCACCTATGCCAACATTGTACTGGCAGGATGGGAGTCCAACTTCATCCTGAATTCAGAATACAAGCAATATTGGTCTCTATACAGACGTTACCTGGACGACATTGTAATTTTCTGGACAGGAGGTAATGAGAAATTAAACGAATTTCTTAACTACATCAACAACACCACCAACTTCTTGAGGTTTACACACTCTACCTCAACAGACAGGTTGCAGTACTTAGATGTTGAAGTGTACAAAAATGAGAACAACAAAGATTTGGAGACTAAGGTATTTAGGAAACACACCTTTTGTAACTCCTTTTTACACTTCAACAGTGCACACCCTCCACACTGCAAAAAGAATATTGTCAAGGGGCAATTTGTGAGAGGGTGTCGCATGACCAGCAGGGATGAAGACTTTTTATTTGAATGCAACACCTTGGAAGGTATGTTCTGCGCAAGAGGATACCCACCTGATTTCATCAAAGATATAAGAAAAGAGGTTGAGCAAAACAGACCAACAAAATTTAAGCCTTTAAAGGGTTGTATGATAAATACTACGAATTCTACTACAGACGCTGATATTACCGGGAATCACCCTATCATCAATAAGAGCAACAAAAAAGTAGAATCTGACTATCAGTCAGCTCTAGTTTTAGAATTCAATCTGTTCAATTCCAAGGTAAAAAGAATATTTCAAATTGAGTGGGACAAATTCACAACCTTTTCGGACATTTCGAATATAAAAGAAAGGACTCCAAAAATAGTCTACAAGAATGCACGTAGCATCAAAAAACTACTAGAAAACAACGATATTAATGACACCAACAACACTCTTGATAAGACAGTTACCAGAAACATCATCAATGGAACTTATCAATGTGGACGCTGTAAACAGTGCCAATATATCTCCAACAAAAGAGAGATATTTTTAGAAGCTAGAGACATGAACATACACAGCACAGGACACTACAATTGTGAATCCCAGGGAGTAGTATACATGGCTTTGTGCTCCAACTGCAATTCATACTATATTGGAAAAACAGAAAGGGTGTTGAAAAGAAGAATATACGAACACCTTTACGAGATACTTAAGAAAAAAGAAACAAACGCCTTATACAAACACACAAAGATCTGTAAAGATTCTAAATTTTCTTTTTGTGTGTTGGAGCAGGTGAAAAAAGAAACGAGAGGTGGCCCCTGGGAAGAATGGCTTGAGTTTAAAGAATTATGGTGGCAAATTTTATTAGAGGCCACCAAACAGCCTGGTCTAAATGAGTGCATTTCTTTATCCCCTGTACTGAAACTGAGAGCAGCCAAAATATAAATCAAACATGTAATGATTTAAAAAGAACAGTAGGTGGCGCCACTGCTATTACAATAAAATCTAGTCCCTAATCAAAAAACATTATTTTAGCACACACACCTTATCTTAAGGACTTATTGAAGTTTTTACTATATTTTATGTATTTATCTGAATAAACTATTAAATTATTTATTTATTTTGTACAACATGATTAATTGTTTTAAAAGTTTTAATTTCAGAACATGTTTTAACATCATTTATTACACACTGATTTTCTCTTCTTAATGAGCCCATTGTTTTTATTGGTTTACGCTGAATGCAAATGTTTTTATTGGCCATTTTTGATCTTAAACTTTACTATATAAAGACTAATTAATTGGTATTTAATTGTCTGATGAAGTCTTACTGCTAAGTGGACGAAAATGCATTGTCTTGTTTTAAAGCGTTTATATCTGTTGGATTACCTGTGGCTTTTATTGGAGATTCAATAAAGTGCGGTTACCCTGGTGCGCTATTTCCATTTTTCGTGTTTTTATATAAAAAATGTGTTTATTAATTGCATCGTCCCTGGTAGGGCTTTTTTCTTAGTTTATCCTAGCATATATCTACGTTTTGAATCTAATTATGATGATTAGTGTGAATTCCTGGAATGTAAATGGGCTTCAAGAAATCAATATAAAGAAACTAGTTATGCACCTGATTTTTCAGGATAAATCCAACATCGTCTTTTTACAGGAGACCCATATGACAAATGATCAATGGGATAATATTAAAAAAGAAATTGGATTAAACTTGTGATATCAGCAGGGAATAGTCTTGCATCAAAAGGCACTGTAATAATAATTAAAAAATCCTTTCCTGGTGAAGTGCTAAATACTAAATTTGACCCGAATGGTAGATAGTGTTTATTTTCCTGCTCATACCCTCAGGTAAAATCCCCTTTACTTTTCTTAAACCTATATAGCCCTTGTACAAACCAGCACTTATTCTTCTATGAAATACATAATCTACTACTTCAATTTCCTAATCATCTTTTCATTATTGGTGGTGACTGGAATGCACTCATGGACCCCTTGAATGATAGTTCAAATAAAAACAGGAAACAGCCCTCGCAAGTAACTGCATCTATTCAGGATTTGATAAATAGCTTCAACTTAGTTGACCCTTTTTTAATATTTGACCATGGCAGAGAGCTAAATAAGTTCACGTTTTATTCGGCTTCGCATAACGTCTGGTCCAGAATTGATTATTTTTTGGTCTCTGATATTTTTTCAAACAAAATTACAAACTTTGCCCTTGAGGCTAGATGTATATCCGACTCGAATGTCTCACTTTGTATTAATCCCACTCACCACCTGAATCGCAATGGTAGTAGTCCCACTTGGTCATTAAACAGTAACATTCTTAAAAAAGATGTTCTGTAGGAAATTAATGATTATCTGAAACAATTTGATGCAGAATATTGTTTATCCACCATCCCCTTAGATATCTAATGGGCTACGGCCAAAGCGGTCATCAGAGGAATACTCATACAAAAATCATCTTATTCTAAAAAAAAAGGGAAATTGTATATCAATAACCTCAACAATGAGCAAAAGATGACTGATGCACAACTACAAAAGGATTTTTCTCCTGAACTGGAAAAGAAATTACACGTGATACAAAAAAAATGTACTCATTTCACTTACAAAATCAATCCTTGGTAGAACTCAAACTCCATCACAGATATTCAGAATGGGCCCAAACCCCCTCCAGAACACTAGCTGGACTCATAAACATCAAAGAGGGACCAGACTATAGTAATGAAATAAAATACAAAAGGAAAAACTTATACAGTAATGAAGATATTGTTAACTCTTTTGTAATTATCTTCACTGAAATCTATAATCCCCAAAACCAGACCCCAAATGAAATGCACAAAAAATTCCTAAATGAGCTATCTGTTCCAAAATTATCCTTCACACAAAACACCCTTCTAAACAGCCCCATAACACTGAATGAAATAATGCTAGCCATTAAAAAGCTTAAACCAAATAAGGCGCCAGGTCCTGGTGGCTTTACAGGAGAATTTTATAAAACTTTTAGTCGGCACCTTTCTAAAACTCTCCTTGCTATGTATAATTATATAATCTCGAAAGGGATTACTAATAAGTATATGAACAATTCGAAAACGATATTCATCCCAAAACCAAACTCTGACAAGTCCAACCCTCTCTGCTATAGGCCCATCGCCCTTATTAATGTTGGCATCAAAATCTTATCTACCATTTTTGCTAATAGAATTCAGAAAGTTATAGCTACAGTCATTTCTCCTGAACAGTTGGGATTTATGAAACAGAGGCAGCTGTGTGACAATACTCTTACCTTAAACACATTAATCTTGTTTCTAAAAAGTGATAACCACCCGCGTTATGCACTCACCCTTGATGCTACCAAAGCCTTTGATAACGCTGATCTAAACTTCCTTTACCTAACCATGAAATTCTTTAACTTTCCTGATCTGATTATCAACACTATTAAGATGCTTTATAACAATGCCTCTACTTACCTGTATATAAATAAAACTTTATCACGCCCTATTAAAATTACCAATGGCACTAGGCAGGGTTGCCCACTCTCACCTTATCTTTTTAATTTATATCTGGAGCCTTTCCTTCTCTGGGTTAAACAAAAGACTTATCACCATATCCCAAAAGTCTTCAACATTGATATAAATTATTCTGCATTTGCAAATGACCTAAACATCTACTTTGAGCTTCCCAACACCGATCTTCATAAAATTCGAAATTCTATTAATCTTTTTGCTGAGGCTGCTAATTATAAATTAAACCCTGCTAAATCATCTATTTTTCCATTAAACCCTGCAAACCATTTAGAATATTACTTCCCCCTGTCTGACATTCCTCTCAAATATACAATTAAATACCTAGGAATAAATTTCACACACCCTCACCAAGAACTAATAAAAGCAAACCTATATAGAGTCTGGGATCAGATAAATAACGATCTAACTAGATGGAAAAACATCAATCTTTCTTTGCTATCAAAATCTGCTATCATTAAAATGAATATTTTGCCTAGAATCCTTTTTTATCTTAACTCCATCTTCTTAAACGTTCCAAAAATTGTTTTCAGAAAAATGGAAACCACAATCTCAAAGTTTTTATGGTTCCCTAAATCAACTAGAATATCATACAGGAATCTAATTACCCCAAAGAACAAAGGCGGTTTAAGTCTCCCGGATTTTAATTTATATTACATCATTAATGCTAGCCGTCTAATTCAAATAGCCTGCTATGACCCCTCTGTTAAAACTTGGTACCCAACCTGGATTAAAATTCTGGTGCAACTATATATATTCATTAAAACTCAAGCCATATGCTGTCCCTTTTCTTGCACCTGATGGTGACTACAAGTTCAAGATCTTGCCTACACTAAAGAACAAAATTCGCATCTTATAAACTCTGATGACCTCCTTAAATTTACACAATACTATTCCCATTCTCCAACCTATTCACCTAAACCCTAACTTAAAAATCAATAATAAAATGATCGATCTAACAGACTTCCCTATTGTTAAGAAAGCCATAGTTTGGCACTTCTATAACTCTAAAAATGTTGCCGAGGTCAAAGCTTTATTTGGTGCTCCTAACAAATATGATCCTATCTTAAGGCAAATTAGCTCACTCATAAAACAAAAATTCTCTAACTATAGAGTGAAGGAGCAAGACATTATAGTATCACAATCTATCATTAAATCACTTTCCTTAGGGAACAAAATGATTTTGAATACCTATAAACTTGTGTCAAGCATTAAGTATAATCATTCACTTTTATTTTCCAAATATTGGGACGGTATATAAGGAGAAATTTCTATGGAGTCTAAGTGCGAAGCAATCAATAATACCCTGAATTTAACCCCCTTCAAAAACCTAATTTACACTCAGCTTATGATAAACAACAATTCCTACTATACCCCAGCAGTCTTACTGAAATTCGGATACAATAAAAACGTAACCTGTCCGTTCTGTTCCCTCCCACACGTAGATATACTTCACATCTTTTGGAGATGTAAGAATATTTACAAACTTTAGTGTTCTCTCAGAACTCAGTTGGAAAAAAATGGGATACGAAAAAAAAACACATTCTCTTGGCAAACTATGATTTTAAATATTATTCCTAAATCTCTTAAGGGTATCCATCGCCACATCTGTGTTACAGCCTGTGCCCTTCTCAAATATTTTATAGCCAAGAACTTGGTCAATCCCTCAGCAATAGCTTGGGAAAACTTTACATCAATGGCAATCAAATATATATCTGCACATAAGTTATGCAATAATAACAAAAAGAAGAAAGAATATTTTCAGAATTACTGGTGTAGACTTTTTGACCTAATCCAAACTAAATAATCTTCCAAAATGTGGGTCTCTAACACTGCATTCCAGGAAAACCTCCATCAGTATCATTTCTGGCCCTATAACCATTAGACATTGTTACCATCACACGGTAACTTTTGATTTTGCAAAATATTTTGTTATATCATTTTGTTATCCTCTGGCATCCATGGTGTAAATATGTTGTAAATATGGTATAAATAGAAGTACATGGTGTAAATAGTTGTTTTTTATGGTTATACCCTCCTTACCGCTTTTCTTTCTTCATAAGACAGTCATTTATTCTTCCTTCCAAGCCACTTTCAATTTGTATCCCTAGACTTTGACTGTAATAGGTTATTGGGGGTCTTTACTGCTTATATTGGTCTCTAAGATGTAAGCTTCCCTGTAAATAACTGCTGTGTTCTAAATGCATAGTTTTTGCACTAACTGTTACATATATACCTATACTTTACTGCTTCCCGCAATGACTTACAGTTTTTCCTTTGTATGTTTGAAAAGTTTGAAAAATTCAATAAAAATATATTTGAAAAAAAAACAGATGGAAGTAAATCATGCCAAAAATTATGAGGTGCAGCACCCAGCAGGATAAAGGCAATCTCATCAAACTAAGCAAATAACTCAGAGTACAAATAAAGTCTACCAAAGCCACATTTTATATAAATTTGGCCTCCTAGGCCAAGGACAGCCTCAAGGCATCCTTTAGCTAAGTCCAGAACCTTAATGGCAATACGAAATTGTGTGCAGAGCTCCTTATAAAAGGAGCCACCTATAATTTGACAGAAGATATAACAAACCTACTAGCCGATGAATTCAGATCCAATTTTACCCCCTCTCTCCCTATCAAACTTACCTAAAAAAATATCAGCAAATATAACTCCCCCTGCTATCATTAGCGAACAGGTCCTTAATGCTCTCTCTCTCTAAGACCAAGAATACTGCATCAGTGGGCTCAGGCAATATCCCAAGATGCCTTCAAAACAGCATGAAACATGATTGAGTAGGCCCCCTGGAATTGCTGTCTAACTGTAGCCTCTAAACAGGCTTTGTGCCTCATGAATAGAGAAAAGCAACAGTCATCTCTCTGCACAAAGGTGGGCCGTTTACAGACCCTGGAAACTACAGACCCATAAGTCTCACTAGTCTTATATGTAAAGTCATGGAAAGATTCATCATGGAAATGATCAACACTGATATATTAAACCTCCAGTCATTGAACTCAACCCAGTTTAGTTTCATCAAGGCAGGTCACACCTAGTCAGCCTGGTGGTGTTCTTTGAGAAGATCACCACGCATGGATGATGGCAAAATGATTCACACTGCCTACCATGACCTGACCAAGGCATATGACACAATCCCCCACTAGGGCATTGTTGACATACTTAACAGGTTAGGTACAAACCCTTATGCAATCCACTGGATAGATAGCTGGCTCACAGATAGGACCCAGGAAGTTAGAATGTGGGAGTCCACCTCTACAAAGAGGCCAGTCACAAGTGAAGTCCCTCAGGGATCAGTCCTGGGACCACTCCTTTTAGGCCTTTACTTCACTAAAGTCAAGGCCAATGTCAATGGTCTCTGGGTGACTAAATTTGCAGATGATTGCAAATTAGGAGCTGTCATTGAATTTCCCACTGACGCAAATGTTATCCAGGAGGGGCTGACACTGACAAACAGCTGGTGCAAGAGCCATGGAGTTAAGCTAAACTGGAAGAAATGCATAATAGTATCCTTCAGGAAGTCATCCACCCCTAGTATCTATCATATTGACAACACACCTCAAATATTTGATCCAGTAGTCAGGGACTTGCAGACATACATAGACAGTAGTCTAGCCTTTGACCATCACATGTCTATAACACTGAGGAGTTCATTCTATGTTGTGCAACTTATAGGCAAAGGTATGGCATCTAGGTCCAAGGATGTCATTGTTCCACTGTATTAAGCATTCATCAGACCTATTATTGAGTACAATACTCCCTTTGTTATGTATCTAACCAGGCATATCCAAGAACTGGAATGTCCACAGGGGCTCCTCACTGAAAGAATACAGGGCACAAGTAGCATGTCCTATGTAGACCATCTCAAGGCCATATCACTTTATTCTGTCTCCTACAGGATGTTGAGGGGAGATCTATGACTGGTATACAAAGCATTATCAGACCCTACTTTGATGGACCCCCTGCATATTCACAAAACACTCAGCACCGGAATTACATGTTCTAAAGACTTAAACCTTGCCTATGATATAAATAGGACCTACTGGACAGACAGGTATGTATTCCAGAGACTATCCCTTCTCTAGAACAGGATCCCTATCCATGTGAAGCAGAGTTCCTCCCTAACCCAATTCAAGTGTAACTTGGACAACTGGATGAGGAACAGGAAATTCATCCCTGGTTTGGCACCTATGTCTGTAATGGTCACAGGCAGCCTGTAAATGATACACCTCCCAGGTCCTTGTTTATAAATGTTTCACCTCCCAAGTCTCCACTTGCATTTATCAAGGGTACCAGAACTTGTCACAGATTGGAATGCATGGCTAAGCTGAAAAATGCCATCATAATTGTTAGCCTAATAAATACCTATGAACCTATGAACCTATTAAGGAAGCATCCTGGGATATCATCAGGGTCCATAGATGTTGTGCACTTGGCCTTGGAGAGTACATTGAGAGTCTGTTCAGTAGTGACAGCTGGAGAAGTTATGGTTGAGGGTATTTCCTGTGAGGTATCGGGGGGGGGGGTACTGGAGTAAAATTGGAGCTAAACTTGTTGGCCAGTAGATTTGTTATATCTCCCAGCTCAGTAAAGGAGTATGCTATATGTTGTATATGCCTGTTTGGGTGTATATACTGAAGGGGCACTATACTCAATGATTGGTTTAGTAAGGGCTGAGTACAATGTTACAATGACAACTTTGGACCTGGATGCCATGCCCTTACTTATAAGTTGTAATATATAGAATGATTTCCTTATTACATTAGACACATGGTGGTGAAAGGCCAAGTCACTGTCTACCTGTATTCCCAAATCCCTGACTACTAGGTCTACCCTAAGGGCTGCATTATCAATGCAGTAATTTGCAGGGGGTGTCTGTCTTTCCTAAAGAGACTATTACGCACTTCTTGGCATTAAGTTTTGGGCTATGACTCTGGAACCAGTTATAAGTCCATGTCAGGCTTCTTGGAGGGTACTTGTGTCATTGTGGAATTCTGTTACTGCACCTAGTTTACAATTATCTGTGAACTTAGTTAGCCAGATGCTTTTGACATTAGCCTTGATGTCAGAGAAGTAAATGCTAAGGAGAAGTGGTACCAATGCTGAACCTTTTGGGACCCCCCTCTAGTGACCTGCTGTTTAGTGGAAGTAGACACCTCTAACATGACTTGTTGGATTCTATCTGTGAGCCAGATGTCTATCCAGCTGGGGACACTGGGGTTTATACCTCATTTCATAAGCTTTTCTACAATGCCCAGGTGGTGGACTGTGTCAACTGCCTTGCCCAGGCAGAGGTAGGCAGTATGCACCATTTTGCCTTCATCCATTGCTTTGTTGACTTTCTCAAAGACATCCACCAGGTTGTGTAGGTATATCCTACTCTTAACACATCCAAACTGAGTCAGATCTAATGGCTGAAGGTTACCTATGTTGCCATTTACCATATCCTTGATTACTTTTCCATGGTCTTGCACATGAGATTAGTCAGGTTTATGGACCTATAGCTTCCCTGGTCTGCAGATGACCTGCCCTTGTGCACAGGGATAACAACTGCTGTCCCTGTTCATTAGGCATGAAGCTTGTTTTGAGGCTCTGATTGAATAGTAATTTTAGAGGGCTCTATAGGTCATGTTTCATGCTGTTAAGGAGGCAAGTGGCTATATAATCAGATCCCATGGATATAGTGTTTTTGGCCTTGGAGAGTGCATTTACAACCTGTTCCCTTGAGTATGTGGGGGGGTCAATGGTTGGCAGCATTTCTTGAGAGGTGTATGGTGTTGAAAGCAGGGTAAATATGGAGCAGAACTTATTGGCCAGTAGATTAGCTATATCCTCTGGCTCAGGATAGGTGGCTCCATTTACATTTAGTTCAGTACATTAGTGTGTGTTGCCATTAAGGTTGTGGACATAGCTGAAGAATGCATTATGATTATCTTTAGTCTAGGAAGCTCTGTTTACCCGAGATTTGACATTGGTAGACTTAATCAGTCTCCCGAATTGCTTATGAAGTTTGATGAGGGAATCTTTGCCTTGCTGGGTATTGCACTTTCTAGTTTTGGACCTGACTTTCATTCTTTTCTAATACAACCTATTCAAGCTGTGGATCGAACAGGTTGGTTTGTTTTATGAGCCTGTCCTGTGCTTATTTCGTGTAGGTACCACTGCCTCTATGCAGCTGTGTACATGTTGTACAGAGAATTTGTGAATGGCTCTACAAAGGCAGTAGTGTTCCCTAAGTTGCGGGGCTTGACATTATGCCAGAGTATCAGTTAAATGCAGGAAGTTTGCCTTGGAATACATTCTAACCATTCCAGGGTTAGGTGGTATCCCAAGCGTTATTTTTATTTCAAAGGAAATGGCTTTGTGGTCCATTCTGAATAGTGAGGACATTACGGTCGAGGGGTGGGGGGTAAGCAACATTTTCACATGTTTATAAGGACCAGGTCAGGGATGTCTGTGCCCCTAGTGGGAGGAAGGACTAGCTGGTCCAGGGAGTTCATGTTGACAAAGTCCAGGAATGTTTGGACCTGTGTGTTTAGGGTCATATATTATCATAACTTTCATCTCTACCAACTTAAATTCACACACAGTATCATCTTCCATCCTGACAACTGCCCATCCCTCAAGGAACTTGTTGTTCCCTACTCATGTTCACGAAGTCTAAGATCTGCAGACAGGAACAGTCTCACAGTCAACAAAGCTAACAACACTCATGGTAAAGCCCTATTTGCAAATCAAATAGCCAAATTCTGGAACTCTCTAACCCACACCCTCCAAAACACACCTGAATCTACCAGCTTTAAATAACTACTATTTGAACATCGATCCAAGAACTGGCATTGTTCCTGCACCAAACCTGACTGGCAAGATATCTATAACTCCCTCAACACACTGTCCACTCCTTACCTCATTTTCTCCCTCTCCTCAGTGTTTATTACTACCAAAATAAATATATATAAAGGAAATCTCATTTGGTCAAAACTATTGTTTAATATGTACACACTACTAACTTTATTTTTCTCACAGTGATCTTCACTGAAATGCTTGTTTTTTTCTTTTTGAACCTGTATCTACTAGAAAATGGTATTGAATACTAGGTTCGTGCTCGGCTTACTGCCCTTGTGGGCCATTTTACACCTAGCCAATTACCCCATGTGAGAATCAAACCCTGCACCTTGTGCTTGTAAGGTAAACACCTTAACCATTATCAAACCCTGCACCTTGTGCTTGTAAGGTAAACACCTTAACCATTATGCCAGTCCCCCCCCCCATAAATAAACAGCCTCTGCAAGGCTCAAACCCAGGACCCTGCACCATGTCAGATACACATATGGTATAGACTAACTAGAAGATGTGTATTCTGCATCTTATTGTATGTATATTATTGTACTATCTAATTATTGTATATTGCTTGTATTTCCATGGAACCTTTCTCCCCGGGCCTCCGCTGAAAATGGGCTTCTGTCCCAGTCAGACTTTCCCGGTAAACAAACGCAAATAAATAAGTAAATAAATATATGTTTTCCCACTTACTGAAGGGTAGTTAAACCCAGGCAAGTGTATGATGTTGGACAGAATGGAGGGCAACTCCCGTTCATTTAAGTAAGTGGTGTTGGTTTCTTGGGTCATAGCAGGGGTCATGTAGCTCACAAGGATATGATATGATAAGATATGATATGATATGGGATGGGACTTTGCTTATGGTGAGTTGTATGTGAAACCCAAGGGCATCATACTGTTTGACCAAACTTGAGGTGTGATTATTTTTGAAGTAATTTGAGACACCACCATCTTTTGCCCCTTTTCGTACAGTAGCAGGTTTAAGTGTGTGGAAGGCATAATAACCTTGCATTTCCGGGAAGCTCTTTGCTGCTTTAAACCATGTCTCAATAGCTACATAAATGTCTATATTCCCCAGGATTAGAAGCTCTTGCAGAGAGTGGAGTTTTTTATTTAGACTCCTGGCATTGAACCATATCACCTTTAGTTTACTGGGGTTTGGTTTAAGTAAGCTGGACTATTTATCAGGTTGGCAATGCCTAAAAAAGGCAATACGGAAACCTGGTCAAGCCTATACCCCAAGTCCAACTAAAACAAACTCTCCTGACAACATAGCCACTTAATTTAACAATCACTTTGTAAACTCTATACTAGCACTAGTAAAAGACAACAACAATCCTCAATTATCAATATGCATAACTTTTGATTCAAATCCTAATTCCTTCCACATTCAGCCTATACAAACTCAAGACATAAAAAACCTCCTATCCAAACTTAAATGCTCTTCCATTGCTGCTGATCAACTATTCAATGAATACCTTAAACATTCTGCAAGTGCTATTGTTTACCCCATATCGATCATTATTAATCAGTCCATTACTGAGCAATATGTTCCATTGAGATGGAAAGTGCCCCATGTTATCCCTCTACATAAAGGCAGTACCTCCACAGATTTTTCTAACTACAGACCCATTGCCATCCTTTCCCCATTAGCAAAACTACTGGAAAAATGTATTCACTCCCAACTTCTCAACAATCTTCTGAAAAACAACCTTATGAATACCACCCAGCATGGTTTCTAATCTAAACATAGTACAACAGCCCTAATTAGTTTAATCAACCCAGCGAACCAACATAGGAACAATAGTTACTCACTTCCTCTATATTCCTCGTCTTAGCAAAGGCCTTTGATACAGTTTCACACCAAAAACTCAATGAGCTAGCCTCCCTTAACCTCTCTCATTCAACTCTTACCTGGTTCATTAGCTATTTAACTGAGCATCAACAAGCAGTTAAGTGGCAAAATGAACTATCACCTTCCTCTACCCATCTCTGTCGGTGTACCCCAAGGGTCTATACTTGGTCCCCTCCTCTTCACAATATTTACGAATAAACTGTGTACAGCTACCTAACATACTACATTGGTTCAATACATAGATGGCACCTCCCTCATATGATCTGCTCCAACCCCACTTGCTCTAGTCAACAAAACTCAACAATCCTTTCTGGACATAGAAAAATACCGTACAATTCACAACTGATTCTTAACCCTTCTAAAACAAAACTAATGCTTTTCTCCAATAGCAAAAAAATCTATGGACCCTACTCATTCCGCCATTTATTCATCCAACAACACCCTTATTGAACCAATTGATTATACAAAGCTACAAGGGGTCACCATTGACAAGGATCTCAAATTTGCTAAATACTTAGCCCTAGTCATCAAGAAAAGTACATTTGTGTAAAATTACCATAAATGTAGATGTTTGAGTGTATTCACTGTTGTAGTCATCACCTGTGGGGTTATCCCTGGTGTGGTAGCCCTCAGCCGACCCAAATACCAGACTCAATGTTTTTGTGCGCTGGCTGCTGTCGCCTGTAGTCTGACATCAGGTCATCAGGACTATAAAGCAAGGCAGATGACATCATTACATCAGGTTTTTTTTTACCCTAACCCGTCAGAAGCACAGGGGAAAAGAGAGAAGTGGTCCTGGTGGCTAAGACCCACCCTGGGGAGCATGTGTCCCCTAGGACAAGATGTGAAAAGGGGGATGGAGGGAGGGAAACCAAGACTGCAACAGTGAATACACTCGAACATCTACATTTATGGTAAGTGTACACAACTGTAATATGTTCTTCGTTTTTCACTTTTGCAGTCATCACCTGTGGGAGGATTCCCAAAGCTGAGGTAAAGTGTGGAAGGAAAGATAGAGTCCTAGGCATGGGTCAGAAGGTCCTGCAGAATTGCAGAGGCAAACCCTGCCCTAGACCTTGAAAAGAGGTATGGAGAGAGGTCCAGGTGGCTGCTTCCAATATGTCCCTTGTAGGTACTCCTCTGAGGAAGACAGTGGAAGTGGAGGTTGCCCTAGTGGAGTGGTTACGGATTGACCTAGGGATGAACCAATGTAGTCTGTAGCAAAAATGGATACAGTGTGAAATCCATTTGGAAATGGTTTGTTTGTTTATAGATGGGCTTCCCCTCTGCCCCTGGGCAAAGCTTACAAGAAGCTAGTCAGCTTTTCTGAATGGCTTAGTGCAGTGCAGATAGTATCTGAGTTGTCTGTGCACATCTAGTGAGTGTAGAATTCTTTCCCCCTTGTGTTGAGGGTTGGGAAAGAAGGTGGGAAGGTGGATGGCATGGTTAAGGGTCACATCAGATACCACCTTGGGCATAAAGGAGGGATTAGTCCTCAGGGAGACTCTGTCTGCATGGAAAATTTTGAAGGGCTTGACAGCCATGAGAGCTTGATGTTCTGAGACCCTTCTGGCTGAGGCGATAGCTAGTAGGAAGACAGTCTTCGAGGAGAGGTATATCAATTCTGTTGAAGTGGCAGGTTTGAAAGGAGGCAAGGTTAGTTTCTCTAACACATAATTCAGATCCCAGGGTAGAGTAGGAGGTATTCTGGGAGGCCTGATGTTAGAAGCCCCTCTGAGGAATTGCTTAACCAAAGGATGAGAGAAGAGGGGTGAGTCTGAATCATAATGGGCAGAAATGGTCAAGGCATGCATTTTAATAGAGGAGAAGGAGAGGCCACTATTGAGCAGCTCTGTTAAGTAATCCAGGATGAGAGGGATGGAAGGTTGGGATGTCCTGCCCCCTTTTGATTGTTTCCAGGACCAGAATCTTTTCCATTTTTCTGCATAAGATTTTCTTGTGCTGGGCCTTCTGGCCTCTGTGATGATGTCCAAGACCTGTTTGCTTAACAATGACTTCTTGTTAGTTTTTAGTGTATGAGCCATGCTGAAAGTTTGAGTGTCTGTAGGTCTGGGTGCAGTACCATCCTTCTCTCCTGGGTCAAGAGGTCTGACCTTGGGGGAAGCAGCTTGGGGGGCTGTAAGGTCAGACTGCATAGGAAGGGGTACCAATGCTGTCTGGGCCAATCTGGAGCAATGAGAATGGCCTTTGGTCTCTCCTCTCTTATTTTGATCAGACCTTGGGAAGAAGGGGGAGGGAGAGTCATTGTGAGTGCTTACCATAGAAGCTTGGCTTAGAACTCCCTGCCTTAGAGATGGATGTGGTCCATTGTTTGCTTCTTTGCTGGCCCTGGGATGGGGGGCCTTGATGTCCTGTCCCTGCGGGGATTACTTTGGGCCTGTCTGCTGGGTTCAGGGAAGGCCCAGTATTTAGAGGGGAAGTTTCTTCTGACTCTGGGTTTTTGAACTTGAAAGAAATATTTTACTGTTTGCATATATTTTGCTTTGTCTTCCATCTTTTTAAGCACCTCTTCTGCTTTTTCCCCAAATAGGCGTTCCTTATCTAGGGGTGCATCAATAAGTTTAGACTTGACATGATCAGGGAGAGGTTGTTCCTTCAGCTTTGCATGTTTTCTAATAACAGATCATGTCACTGCTGCCCTGTTAGAAGCTTCTAGGGCATCATATCCACACTGTAATGAGTGCTTGGCCACTTGACAAGCAGAGTATAGTAATTCTGCCAGCTCTTTTGAGTTGGCACCGTCAGGGGAGGTAGCAGTCTTCTGTTTTAAATGTTCCAAAGTGTGTTGTTGATATTTTAACATATGGAACTGACAATTGAGTGCTCTGTTAGCTAAGGTTACAGAGGTGTATACTTTCTTACCCCATCTGTCCAGAGCTCTGGAGTCTTTGTCAGGAAGAAGAGGATTCTTGGCAGAACTAGTCTTAGCTCCTTTGGGTCCCTGTGTAATGACCTCAGGGTCTTCAGCAGGGTTCCTGTACAGGTATTTGTGAAAATCCAGTACTCTGTAGTACCTGTCAGGTTTAGCTGGGGCAGAAGGCAGGGCATCAGGGGCTAAACTGGATTCAAGGAAAACATCATCCAGCATTTCTAGAATAGGTGGGATGGCCAGGGGTCTGTGCTTGGGCAGGTCCAGAAACTCTCTAAGATGTTTCTTTGCCTGTGGGGTAGTCCTGGAATTCCCATTGAAAATGTTCCCTGAGGGAGTGAAGGGTTTCCCCGAATGAGAGGTCCTCTGGAGGGGAGGCAGAGGGGATGGATTCCTCTGCATCTGAAACCTCATAAACAGTTAAGGGCTGTTGTTCCTCTTCAAAAGCAGAATAATGAGATTCCTCAGACTCCTGGTCTGTCATAAATTCTGGAGAAGGAACCCTTTTCCTTTCTGGAGTGGGGGCCTGAGTACCTCAGATAAGGGAGATGAGATCATCTGCTATTTTAAGTATTTGAGCTTGGGGTGAGGAGCAGTAGCAAGATGGTGGCTAGAAGCAGATTTCCTAGGAGAGGCTTGGCTTTGAGGCCTAAGAGAATCTGTTGGTCTCTGAGAAATGGTAGTTGGAAGAGAATACGTTGTTTTTTTTGTCTAGAATCGGTAGTGGGAATGGCCTCCTCGGAAGCCGGTGCCTGCATCATGGCTCAAGACCCAACTGAGGGAGAGACAGCCAAAGGCTTGGAAGATGAAGTGGATTTCTGCAGCATACCAGACTCTGAAAGGGTCTCGGCGGAGGCCTGTGCAGAAAGTGGGTCAGGCATGAAGGGCTGCGAAAGCACCTAACTGAATTACGGAGAACTGACAACTTGCTTAGTGGGAGCATCGTCGGAAGGCTTAGCCTTGTGCGGCCTGTCTCTATCTTTACATTTTTTCAGAATGTCGACAGATTGTTGGCTGATGGATGCCATATAAGAATTCAAAGATGGAATATGAAAATAATTGTCTACAAAAAGAGCTTTACGGTGAATGGTTCTCGCATTAAAGCCGGCACAGAACCAGCAATGAGGGACGTCGTGGTCTGGGCCTAAACAAGTGATGCAGTAAGAGTGAAAGTCTTGGTGTGGGATCTGCTTTCCACAGGCGAGACAATTGTTAACTTTTTCGGACATTGGTTAGAGCAAGAAAAAAGGGTCACCAATGGGATACTTAGTTTTAAATGTTTTCTGCTGAAATTTGACTTCTGGTAGCGACTGACCAGCACTCATGTGAACTGCTTCTCCTACGAGCTCCACAGCAAGAAAGACTGATGTAATGACATCGGCTGTCTTGTTTTATAGTACTGATGACCTGATGTCAGACTACAGGAGACAGCAACCGGCACACAAAAACATTGACTCTGGTATTCGGGCTGGCCGAGGGCTACCACAGCAGGGATAATCCCACAGGTGATGACTGCAACAGTGAAACATGAAGAACATGTGTATTTCAAACTAGGCTCCCTGTATAGAATAAAGCCCTTTCTAACTGATTCCTCTAGACATGCCATAAATAGACCTCACCTTCTATCCCCCCACTTATTCCTCACCCATTTTCACTAACTTAAGAAAATGCAACCAATACAAATTAGAATCCTGCTATTATAAAATTGCCAGATTTGCTTCCAATCAACCTGCAAGAACTCATCACTGCAAGGGACTACAACAACTCAAATGGATGGAACTTCCCAACCTTTTAATCTATAACCAACTAGTTTTAACTAATTCTACCATGTATCACCCTGGAAACTGCCCATCTATTAGTAACCTAGTTCAGCCATATTCCAGTAATAAAATATTAAGATCTTCGAATAAGTTGCTTTTGAAGGTCACTAAGTCAAATAATAGCTATGAGGACTCCCTATATTCATAAAAACTAGCCAAAGCTTAGAATGATATACCTCAAGATATTCTCAATAATAATAACAATAGTACCAAATTCAAACAACTACTATGGGAACATCTTAGTAACACTTGGCTTTGCTCCTGTACTAAGCCTGGTTAGTTGCTCTAAATAACCAAATATCTCCTACCCTGCACTTATCTCTCTCTCTCTCTCTCCCCAAATTCTTCACCTAACTTTTTTCCTTCCCTTTACTCCTTCTTCTCCTCAGTTACCTGTTTCTCTATCTGCTTGTCTACTGCTTTCTCAACCCTTGAAATTTTTCTTTTTTCCTGTTTTCAATTCAATTTGTCCCAAACGTTTATTTAATGTTCTCGCTATTTAAACTAATATTCATATATTTTTTCTAGCTGTGTCATTTTTTTCTATTTGTGACTTTAATATTAATTTCTATACGTAGAGCCTACATATATTCTGTACTGCATACTTTATGTATACAAAATAATTATTGTACTATGTTAACATTGTATTTGTGGAGCTTTTCTCCCCAGGCCTCCACTGAAAATATCATCATAGGCCCATCTGGACTCTTCTAGTAAACAAATGGAAATAAATAAATAAAATTATGTAAAGTGGAAGTAATAAACTTCAGATCATTCATATGTTCATTCTTTTCCTACATCCCTTGTTTTATTACTTTATTACATATAATGCCGTAAGTTTAGATACATTTTGATATAACAGAAGTAAAATGTATCAGTGATGCAATGCCAAGCTAATACACTTATGTTCCTAATACAACCTAATACAGCCAGCAATTTATACTTTAAACCAAATGTAGCCTGTCTTTCCAGAACATTTGTATCATCTCTCCTAACTTTTGGGCTATACAGTCTCCTTCTTAGACTGTAGCATCAGACTGAGCCTGACCACTGCTATCGATCAGTAATAGCCCATCGCCTAGCCTGCTTACTGTTATTACTCATTCTGGTGTCAGTACTATATCTACCATTCTGCCCACTCTATGTGTCACATTGTCCTGTAACTTTTTAAACATAGCCTCACTTTCTGAAGCTCAATTCTGTTTTTTCCCGCTGCTTTAGTTTATAATACATGTTATGTCTCTTTTTGCTATCCATTGCTGAGGTACCAGACTTCACCAGCAAATGTCTAATCATGCTGCTGTCTACATTTCTATGCCTCCTTTTCCTTCTCTTGCATGCTCATATGTTCATAGGTATATAGTAGGCTAACGAACACCAAGGCTTTTATAAGCCTAGCCGCACAATTCAACCCACTGTGCTCCTATGTATCGTGGGCATTTATTAGGAGGTGGTATCTTATTTATGAAGTTTCTAGAGGTTATGTGTTTTGTGTATGTTAGTTTGGGCATTGCTATCTGCCTCTGTTTATCAGAGATATAAGAACCAGACCCGGTGCGAATTTCTAATTTCTCATCCATTGCTCAGGATTATGCTTAAGCAGAGTTAGGGGTGAATTCTGCTTCACATGGATGGAGGGCCTGTTCCAGAGCATGAGGATCCTCAGAGACACATATATGTCTTCCCAACATGCCTTATATATGTCACAAAATTTAAATCCTTGGATCTAATGGTTCTGATACTGTTCAAACTCTTGCTCAAACCATACCAACTGTGGGCAAATCCTTGGTTGCCTGCACCCAGTCACCACTCAGAGCACTTATCTGGAGCTATTCTTGCACAAAAATATATATTTTTTTGTTGGCATCATTGAGGCAAGCTGCTGGGTCTTTGTTAGTTGTTAATTGTGCTGTATCATACTGTCTTGCTGACTGTGACTTCCCTCCTCTGGGCCAGTAATCAAGGAACCTCGATCTTCACCACTGACACCAGTGAGGGGCATTCACTTGGAACAAAGCTAGGTACAGCATTTCCAGATGCAGATCTCTGCACCAAGCACATTGCATCCTCCCACCTAGTTTGGTTTTATATTATATTTCACCGAAAGCCTCATAACAATACATTTTAAACCATAGACATGCATACTTACAACACCAATGACTAACTCTTTCCAGAAGACAATATATACTCAAAGTATGTGGGGGGGTTATGCCCTTCACATACCCCCCATTGTGGGGGGCTGTGTCCCCACACACCCCTAACTATATATACTAACTCCAGGATTGCACTACAGTGGGGAAAAGGGCATATACCTTTTACTTGCCTTACAGTACTCTACACAGTGCCAGTACTTCACTTCAGTGAAATGAGATTCAGTGAAATGAGTTTTCAGTAATTTGAGCTTCAGCGATTTGGTCAAGGTGAATTGAAATTCAGTGAAATGAGCTTTCAATGAAACAAAGTAGACCCATTCATACATATTGTTGTATTTTTATTTTCGTATTAATTCATTTATGCATGAAATGATTATTTAGTTAAGTCTTATTAACCATAGAGTATTAAAAGGGATGAGAGCTAAAAGATAGCAGGTTCTGAAGAAGTCCAAATGTTTTGTTAGGATGAAAGCACTAAACCTGTTCTCATGTTTTACTTTATTTTATTTTTTGGTTGTGTAAATAAAGTTCTGTTTTAATGGACTTTTGATCATTTGTTGGTGGATTTCCTTTCATTGTTTGGCAGATTTATAATATATTCCATTTGCATGGGAAGGTAACAATGGCTTGTGTGTTTTTGTGGCTATTTGGACTTCATTTAAGATTCAGTCTTGAATTACAGTGAGTCTATTCAGAAGACAATTTCTGTTTCATATGTACTGTTGAAGTAATTTGTTTGCTATTTACTATTCAAACACTGTAAACTGTTTAGTTTATATTGGCTTATTTTTGTTTTCATGGAAGTTCTCCTTTTGGATTCACAATTTTCCTTCTTCGCAAAATCTGGAATCAAAGGCCAGACAGACAGAAAATATGATATTGAAAAAGCCAGTTATGTTCCTGCCTCCATTTAGAATAGAAACTTGAACAATAACACAAATAAAAAGGGAGCATGGAATGGTGACATCAGATGGCCTAAAATGAGAAAGTATTGTGAGAAAGCAACAAATAATGTTGCAGTAATACTACTACATAATGGACAAAGCATTGACTACAGAAAATGAGGAGATACTATTTAGTTTCTCCTGAAGTAGGGTGTGTGTTAGAGCTTATCTTTGAAAGGGTGAGGGCAGAATAGACGCCGTTTGAATGAGGGTAAGAAAATGGTGGTTGATCTGCACCAGAAACTATGTAAAGGGAATTTAGATGAGCTTAACATGTGTAGACAGAGTTGACGAAAGGAGGTAGACTGAATAGAAGAGGACATAAAACAAGATCTTGTTATCTTATGAGAATCTGTAGAGATGACGTAGATGCCATTTTTCATGGAAAAAGGGTGATCAGGAACAAGAAGAAACAGTTTAGGGACAAAAGACGAATACCTCATGTTAAATAAAAGAACATGTTATTATACAGAAAGGGAGGTGATAAACAGGCACAGCTTTCCTAAAAGTGTACCATATTTAAAAATAGTCAGTAAATTGAAAAATGCATGTGCCAGGCATAAAGCCATTCCTGTGAATTTAGGGATGGGAGACAGATTATCTTTTAAATAAAAAGGACCGATACCTTATCTAATAAATAACTGGCAGACTAGGGTGGATCATGTAAGCCTTATCAGCTGTGAAAATATACCCCAGGATTCAGCAAGCCCTGCACAGTATGCAGGACTAGTGCAGGAGCTCCAGCAGGCAATATGTCTGCCGTGCGATCCAGGAATAAACTGCAGGGACATGCATGAGCGCTCCTGCACTAGTCGTGCACAGACTCAGCTCCTGTATGCAAATTACCCTATTTGCAGGTGAAATTCATGCAAATGAGGTGAATTTGTGATCCAGGAAGCTGGAAGCTGGCCGTGCAGGACTATTGTAATCTGCAGAAATTTACTCTGTTAGTAACTGAGTACATTTCTGCAAACTACAAAACGGAGCCATGACAGCTCCAAATAAAGAGTGGATATTATGTAGAAAGCATGCCAATGGCCAAATATATGGCCATTGGCATGGAAAACAGTTGCAAAAAATAAAAACATGAACTTTTATTTAATTAGCCAATTTCGGCTGTTTAAGTGGAGGGCAGCAGCACACAAACAGAATCGGACGAAAAATAAAATAAAAACCCTAAAATAAGCATTCTAACCAAAATCACTATTTTGCCATTATACTCATTGGCAGGCAGAAGACAACATAGCCAGTGAATAGTGGTTGCTGAGGGGGGAGGCTCAGTATGGGACCTGTAATTATGCATCAGCAGGCAATCCAGTGCAAATGAGGGAAATGATACTGAATCCAAGATTTCCCCTGCATGCTAGTCAGCACCCAACAGTGTAAGAGCAGGAATATTTTGGTGCAAGCCTAGGAGTTAGCTGACACCATAGGGGGTTTATCAGGCATACTGTAAGTGGATTGGAGGCCTGTGTCTCAGGTTTGCCCTTAGCCTCGCAGAGCTAAGCAAGGGGGTGTGTCTGAGGCTGCCTAGCACTCTTTACATGGCCTAAGCGGGTGTGCGTGCCGCGCACCGGGTTTTAAAGGAAAAAAAAATAAACCAGGAAATAGCAGCTCTGTGCACATTTGAGCACTATGTTTGCACAGTACGCCCCCGGGCTTAAACAGGAAGGCAATGGAAGGGGAAAACAAGCAGTAGGAAGGTAATCTAGGATAAGTAGCATAGCTGGAAGGTGAAATGTATCAGAATCAGCCAGTTACACAGGCAGCAGACCAGACCAGCCCAAACACTACTGTAAACTATGCAAACACCTTTCCCTCTGGTTTTTCCAACATATTCTACACCACTGGTGTATACAAGTGGGGGAATTTTAACAAACAAAAACAACAAAATGATAGGGGCTGCAATAGCTATCATACATCAACATGTGGAAGAGGCTGAGGGTGGTGAGGATGAGAATGCTGTCAACCAATCCACAGTGAAGGAGATGGAGAAGAGTGTACAGACCCAGGATAACCTACCAGGGCTACATGAGCTGGAGATAATGGAGCACTATAGGGTATACAGGGACCTCCTACAGCAAATTGCTGAGCTGTGCCGGCCATGCCTCACACACAGAACTAACAGTGGGGAACCCATCTCAGTGGATATCAAGGTATGTGTAGGCCTAAGAATACGAGCTACAGGTACCTTCCAAAGGCCAACTGGAGATATAATGGGGATCTCACAGGCATCAGCATCCAGGGTACTCCATCAGTTCCTGGATGCCATGTCAGCGCATGCCTGTGAGCACATATATTTCTCCAAAACCCATGAGGCATTGGCCAGAAATATGCATCTCTTCCACCAAATAGCAGAATACCGTGAGGTAGTGGGTGCTATAGACTGCATGCACATACTCATCAAAGCACCACCTAGTGAGTGTGGTAGGGTCTACATTAACTGCAAGGGCTTCCCCTCCATCAACTGCCAGATCATGTGTGATGCCCAGGGCATTATAATGAATGCGTGTGCTGGCTGCCCTGGAAGCTATCATGATTCCCACATCTGGTATCTGACGCAGCTGTACCAGAGGTTTGCCAGTGGGGACATCCCTTGTGGTCACCTAGTGGGGGATGCTGGTTATGCACTGGAGCTGAGGCTGATGACATCCATCAGAAATGCACACACACCCGAATAAGAACTCCATAATGAGGCACATGCACAGACCAGAGTTGTAATAGAGCATGTGTTTGGGATGCTCAAGTCACGGTTCCGGTGCCAGGACACATCTGGTGGAGCCTTGCAGTACTCCCCAGCTACATGTACTCAAATTGTCATCGTATGTGCCATGCTACACAATATGATCCTGCAGAAACAGCTGCAGCAGGGACAGCATGGGGTAGGGCCACACAGCCCCCCACCATTGCCAAGGTCTGCACAGGCACAGAGTTACTCAGAGGAGGAACAACCTGAGCCTGCCCAAGTAGGCAGTAGGAGGTGTGCCCAGTATGCCCTGGCCTTGGCAAAGAGGCAACGCATAGCACATACACTGACACAGGAGGGACCCATGAAATGACACCACTCTCTGACTCACAACTACAGTAAAAGGGATGCCAAACATGACACTACATGTGCTTAATCATGTATAGGGAGTGTACTATGTGCATCCGACATAAGCAGCCCTCCAGCACCATCCTCAATACTGGCACACCCACAAGGTAAGTCACTCTCCTTACCAATTGCAGAATGGAGTAGTATGTGTGGTTATTTGTATCTATGGCATGGATATGAGCATGCAAGGGAATTGGGTGGCTGAATGGAATGCCAACAGACAGCAGACACCAATAGTGGCACCATGAGATCTGTAACAAATACTGGTGTCACCATACTAGCCAGTACTACACATGGCGACAAAACCCACTGCAGGAAATGTGCTGGGCCATATGTGTGTCCAGATGACTCACACATGCCAGTCAGGGAGGTTCACTTAGCCAACAAAAGTCTCAGCCAGCAGGACAGGTGTAGACAAACACAAACAAAGGCTGTGCTAAGGCCTCTGAATGATGGCTATGGGTAACCCCCCCAGTCCTACACAAACAGACTACAGCAGGTCAGGCAGTGGTATGTTAGTTATGAAGGGTAGGAAGTCAGAAACTGATATGTAGGTCAATCAAACCTAAGAGCTGTAGTACACTGATATGCCTCTAGTCAGCATGATAGGTTAGAATACAGGATGTAATGGAGTACCTGACATACCAGTACAGTCATAGCAAATGTGTACAAGTGTCAGGTGTGCCCCCCCAAAACTACGTAGAAATGTAGAAACAGTCAGGTGTGCCCCTCCCCAATCCTGTGCAGAAATTGTAGAAACAGTCAGGTGTGCCCTTCCCAATCCTGTGTAGAAATGTAGAAACAGTCAGGTGTGCCCCCCACTAATCCTATGTAGAAATGTAGTAACAATTAGGTGTGCCCCCAATCCTGTGTAGAAATTGAGAAACAGTCAGGTGTGCCCCCCAATCCTACATAGAAATGTAGTAACAGTCAGGTGTACCCCCTATTCCTATTTAGACATGTAGTAACAGTCTGGTGTGCCCCCCCAATCTGATGTACACACATTGTAACAGTCAGGTGTGCCCCCCCAAATCCTATGTAGAAATGTAGTAACAGTCAGATGTGCCCCCCCTCCAATCCGATGTAGACATTTAGTAACATGTATGTGTAGGTATAATACCAGTAGAGCACAGATGACCTGAGGTGGCCAAGGTAGGAGGATAGATTGTAGCATCTGTACAATATGCAGGTATGTGTGTGTTAGGTTGGTATGTGTTTCATATTGTGTGAGAGTGGTCAGTATGTATGCATGTTGAGGTTTGACCTGGTGGCCATTGCCCACTACTGCCGATGACAGGGTCAAGTCCTCTGCAGTGCCAAAGACATTTCCCCCCATATAACACATGCTAGCAGTAAACCATTGTAAATGTATGGTGGCAATATGTGTCACCATCTGAAAGATGGACATGGCATAACTGTTGGGCTAGATATACAAGCAGTACACAGGGAAAAGTAACCCAGACATACAGTATATAATGTATAACCGTGAAATGGACACACCCTTGGAATTGTACATACAGGTATGCATCACATTATCTGGGCTTGTAGTAGGGAATACCAATGTTGTCTGGCCGAACACTTGCAGATCACAAAGGTGATAGGACTGATGTATTGGGAAATGGCTGATGTCCCTGCACAAGCCAGCATAACTGGAATGCCCCATGCATATCTGTGAGTCAGATGCAAGTAGTGTCCATAGCACACATGCAAGCAGCTCACCGAAACACCACCCACAGGTACCTCTCTGGTCATATCCCTGCTGTTGGGAATGGGTACAATATGACCCCCCACCTGTGTATGGCAATAGCAAAAGAAAGCAGCATGCAGGAGGATGGCGTAATGGTTAAGGTGTTAACCTTACAAACACAAGGTGCAGAGTTTGATTCTTACTTGGGGTAACTGGCTAGGCTTAAAGTGGTCCACAAAGGCAGTTAGCCTACTACTAAACTATGAAACAGTGCAGGTGTCCCATGCAGGTGTGTCCCTAGCTGTAAGTAGCACCCTGCCAGCATCCACACCACCTGATCAATACTGATAGAAAGTATTAGCATGAACACCTAGCACGCCTACTCTGTCACCCCAAGGGAATATACTGTATGGCAGTCTGGGACTGTAGGACTGACAGAATGCAATGGCCTGCTACAGCTGGCCTGCATCACCACCAAATGGCCTAAAGGCCTCTGCCAAAGGCCTGCATCTCACCCATACTGCCAATGTATGTTATGTCATGGACACCCAAATAACAACATAACACACTCCATATAAGCCATATGCAAGGCCAAGTGGACATACCACAGTAACATGTCCACCATGTCCCACTGCATGAACTGTGGACCAACACCAAAACACAGCTGTGATGAGGTGATAACTATGGGGAAAATATCAGAGAATGTATGCATACTGTATGGAAGAGGATAGAATAATACAGGGGGGGGAGCATGGAGTTTGCAAGGTCTGACACACAGCCATGTGCACATACTATCCCTGGCTGTAAACACAAAAATGGGTGGCTACAAACCTGCACATACACCACAATAGGGGTAATGTCCTGACTTATGACCCCTACCTCTGGTTAACCTGTGTGAATCTGTACAGCTGTGAGGTATTGTCACAGCAAGGTAAGGCCATACTGTCATGTTGATGGATGTACAAGTACGGGATCCCCTGCCAGCACTGTACCAAGGTGCTGAACAGGATACACAGACCCAGCAGCAAATGTCTGCAGCTCCCCCTCCAGAATGGCATAACTTTCCATGAATATGTAGGCATTTGACCACTGTACTGGACACAGCTGCATTCACCCTCTGTTCTCCAGGACATCACTGTGAGCAAAAATGTCCACCTGACAGTACTGGAGGACATAAAACATCACAGTGCATAACAGTACACATGTCTGAATATCTCTGCTAACACCAGTACCATGTAGCAGAAGCAGCACAGACACAATCACCTACAGTACACACTACCCCTTGCACTGTTTGACCCCATATTGCCAACTGATCTACAGATATCCTGCACAAACAGTTTGTAGGTGTAGAACACAAAGGTCTGCACTGGAGTACAAACTACCAGGAATGGATCCACACATTCAATACAGAAGGGCATACTGGGCATGCTCACACACTTAAACAAATGAAGTCCATGCCTTCCAACAACAGTGGACCATACATATCTGACAGTTGCAGATGTTCATAGGTTCATAGGTTCATAGGTTTATACTAGGCTATCTGCCCTAAAGCATTTATAAGCCTAGCCCAAATTTTTGTGGCTTATGCCACCCCTTATATGAAAAAATACTGTGCCCATTAGTTTGTTGTGCCTCTGTCCAGCAGTGACACAGATATGATTCCCGGGGTAAACCTACGATCTCCCATCCACAGGTCTAGATTTCTCTTGAACAGAGTCAGCGAGGTGCTCTGCCTCACATGGACCGGGATTTTATTCCACAGCATAGGGAGTCTCTGAGTGATAAATCTATCCCTCCAGCACGTCCTATTTATATCCGTGCTAAGGTTTAAGTCGCTTGCTCTAGTGGTTTTGGTGGATTTGGATTTTTTGAGGTGGAGCATGTCTATTAATTCCGGGTTGGACATGGCCTTGTATGTCAGGCACATGTCACCTCTGAGCAGACGGTATGCGACTGAATAGAGCTGGAGTTTCTTCAATCTGGCAGCATATGACAGATTTTGGAGTCCCTTTATTCTTTTGGTGAGGAACTTTTGGGGACTCTCCAATTGCTGCAGATGTCGGGTGAGATACATCCCGAATGGGGCATTGTACTTGATCATTGGTCTGATAAGTGAAGAGTACAGGGGAACAATGACCTCACTAGATCTGGATATGAATCCCTTCATGATCAGGTGGGCAATGTAGAAGGTCTTTCTAACCACTTTAGCAATGTGAGTGTCAAAAGAAAGGCCACTGTCAACCTGGGTCCCCAGGTCCCTGATAACCTCTTCTGTGCTTAGTGGATTGCCACCTATATGGTAGCTTGGGGTTACCTTGTTTTTCCCGAAGGGTATGACTATACATTTTTTGGCGTTTAACTTCAGGCCATGGCTCTGGCACCAGCTATCTGTTTCCATGAGTCCCTTCTGAAGGATATCCATGTCCGATGCACTTTCCACTACGGCGCCCAGTTTGCAGTCGTCTGCAAACTTTGTCAGCCAAAGTCCTCCCATGTTGGCCTGTACTTCTGAGAAGTAGATGCCAAACAATAGGGGGCCAAGGACCGAGCCCTGTGAGACACCACTTGTGACCAGCTTGGAGTCTGACACAGCGCCAGCAACTCTAACCCTGTGGGTTCTGTCCTTAAGCCAGTTTGCAACCCATCTTGTGACATATGGGTTTACATTTAAGCTGGTAAGTTTTTCTACAATACCCGAGTGGGTATTGTGTTGAACACCTTTGCAAGGTCAAGGTAGGCTGTATGGACTGCCTTTCCTCATCAATGGCCTTGGTGACTGTTTCAAGAAGTCGACCAAGTTCAAAAGGCATGATCTTCCCTTGACAAAGCCAAACTGGGTCGGGTCCAATGTCTGCAAGTCCCTATATCTTTGTTTATGAGCTCCATTATGATCCTCTCCATAGCTTTGCAGACTAGACTTGTTAAGCTTATGGGGGTAATTACCAGGGTCCGTGAGGCGCCTTTGTGGAGTGGGACCACAGTTGCCATACGCCACTCCTTGGGCACGTATCCTGTGGTAAGGCTGAGATTAAACAGCTGCCTTATGCGCGGGTTTAATTCCTCATTTAGCTCGTGTAGCACACAGCCGGGGACACCATCCGGTCCCATTGATGCTGTGTTTTTAGCTTTAGAGAGAGCAGCTTTCACCTGCGCATTTGAGATGTCCGGGAGGCTACACTCGGCTGGGATAGTTATCTCTCCTTTAGGGGGGGAGAGGGGGTGAAGTTTGCACTGAACCTATCTGCCAGTATGTTGGCAATGTCTGTGGGTTCAGTGATTTTTGTATCATTTTGGACTAATTCTGAGCATATCTGGGAGTTTCCACCCAGGTTCCTAACATAGCTGAAAAAGGCCTTATGATTGTCCTTTGAATCCATGGCAATTTTTCTCTCAAAATTGGCCTTAGTTGATTTTATGAGTGCTCGTATTTTTTTACTAATAATGATCAGGGGTGACTTCCCTTTTATGGATTTTGTTCTATCATGTAATAGCTTTCTCCTCTTATTGTAAAGTTTGTTAATGGCTGGGGTCCACCAGACTGGATGTTTGCCCTTTGTGGAAAGAGTCTTGGTTTTATTTGGGATTGCCTGATCCATGCAGTCCTGGAGGTGTTCATAGAAGGCATTTGTAAGGGCTTCCGCAGCTTGGGTTATGGTTTCCTCTGGCTCAGGGGCCTTGAAGGATACCACACCAGTCTTGAGTAGTGTGAAGTTTGCTTTAGAGAAGTTCTTCACTATGGTCTTTTTTGTTTGGGGTGGGGGCGGGATGTGGATTTCTAGTGAAATTAGTTTATGATCAGATCTCACCAATGAGGGATATACTTCCGGTGTGGAGCATTTTGTCCCCATGTTTGTGACAATGAGATCTAGTATATTTTCTCCTCTCGTGGGAACAGTGACTAGCTGTTCCATGGCATTTGAATTTATGAACTCCAGGAACCGTTGGGCTAGAAAGTTAGGGCTTGAGTAATGTTCCCAGGCTATATTTGGGTAGTTGAAGTCACCCAATATGATGGTGTTTGGAGATACATTTATACCCTCCAGTGTCTTCAGGAAGGCTGTGTGGGGTTCCTGAGTTTGAGAGGGTGGCCTGTAGCATGCTACAATTTGTAGAGCAGTTTTGCCTATGGTTAGTTGCACCTGGATGGTTTCCGGCTTGGTTACCACCAACCTGGAGGTGTGGGTATCCTTTATGAATATGGATACACCCCCTCCTTTTGTGGTGTGGTCCGGGTTTTGGGGCCGGAACGCATGATATGAGGTAAAACCTAATAGAGCCTTGAACCAGATTTCAGTTACAGCACAGACATCGATGTTCTCCATACTGAGAAGGGCCTCAAGTGCGTGCATTTTGAGATTTAGACTTCTGGCATTGAGCAACATTACCCTCAGTTTCTTCCCATTTTTGTTTTCTAGGGTGGTAGGTTTAGAATTTGAGCCTTGCCTAAAAAAGGCACTATGGGGTTGGCAAGAGCCTTAGCCAATATCCGTAATCCCAGGGGTGACAGGTGCAAGCCGTCCCTTGCGAAGCAGCGTGGCTTGTCAAGCATGTCATCCCAGGCAGACAGACACTGGATCCCCTTTGAATGACACCAGACATTAAGCCAATTCTTAAAGCTGATCATCTTGTCTCTATATTGTGGCATCATTCTTGGTGAAGGAAGGATACTGCTCAGGGTTAGGGTCATACCTGCCTGGGCTACATAATCAGAGAGCTCCTCTATGTCTCTTTTCATGTAGTCCAGGGAGGTGTCTCAGGTCGCTCACACCAGCATGGACAATGACTGTGTCATATTTGTACTTGCTGTGGAGTGACCCGAGTGCTTGTGTTATGTGGCGGATTCTAGCGCCCGATAGGCAGCTTACTGTGACCCTCTTCTTGTTCAGCCTGGTGAGTGGGACGTCAGTGTGTCTGACTATGGAGTCACCTATGACAAGTATGTTTGGTGTTGTATTTGGCCTTAAGGGCTGTGACTGCTTTGCACACTGCTTTTGTGGTTTATGTGTTGCTTGTGGGGTGTCTTGAGGAAGCAGTTGTTTGGGTGTCTGCTTTGGAGGCCTCTGCTGTTTAGGTAAATTTTTACTCAGAGCCTCCGAGTATGTCTTTGTGTGTTTATGTGTTTGATTCAGTGGAGTGGTAGCATTATGTGAGGCTGGTTTTGTGGTGTGTGTAGTTGCCTTCTCCTCCTGTCTGGTCTTGCCAGTCCTGAGTTGAGAGAGCTCAGCCTCCAGTTTGGTATGTTAGCACATACACTCCAGTTTGGTATGTTAGCACATACACTCCAGTTTGGTATGTTAGCACATACACTCCTCAGTATGCACCAGTCATGCTTTGCACACACATTGGACAGGAATGCACACATATATCCAAGGGCAACACACTATAATATGCCAAAAGTACACATACATAGATGTGTGGAAGAGAGTGACAGTGGCAAAGAGCCTTCCATCATGAGGACTGTCCCACCCAGCACACAACCAAATGGCTGCAACCACATGATATGTAACTGTCATTCACTGTACAAATTAGCCACTAGTATTCATCAGCATTACAGACTCTGTGGTGCAAGTGCTAGCTGTGCAACATGACTGTACAAAGCGGTAGACATCTAGCAGTTGTATACATGTACCTGCAGAATATAAACCTGTGTGTACCTGAGTGTGGTGTGTCTACCTCAAGATGAATGTGTTATGGCCCATGCACACACACTGCCCTCCCCATAGCCTTACTATGACAAGCCTGCTGATGTATTTGGAATACACCTTTGGGAAAGGGGTAGCCCGGTAATCTCTGTGGTGCATCCTATAACTGTGTAATGCTGTAGTGTAATAAATTAGTTAGGTAGGAGTTCTAATCCCAGACATGGTAACTGTGTGTGTGTGTGTGTGTGTGTGTGTGTGTGTGTGTGTGTGTGTGTGTGTGTGTGTGTGTGTGTGTGTATATCTTTGTCTGTGTGGGAAGCAATGCTTTTTAGGCTAGTCACACTCACTGCAATTCAAATCCCCTACTTTGGCAAGGCTGCTGATGTCATTCACTTTGAAATACACCTTTGGGAAAGAAGTAACCCAGTAATCTCCATGGTGCATCCTATAACTGCGTAATGCTGTAGTGTGATAAACTCATTAGGTAGGAGTTCTAATCCCAGACATGGCAACTATGTGTGTGTGTGTGTGTGTGTGTGTGTGTGTGTGTGTGTGTGTGTGTGTCTGTGTGTGTGTGTGTGTGTGTGTGTCTTTGTTTGTGTAGGGAGCAATATTTTTAGGCTAGTCAAACTCATTACAATTCAAATGTCCTACTTTGGCAAGGCTGCTGATGTCATTCACTTTGAAATACACCTTTGGGAAAGGACTTGCCCAGTAATCTCCATGGCGTGTCCTATAACTGCATAATGCTGTAGTGTGATAGACTAGTTAGGTAGGAGCTGTAATCCCAGACATGACAACTGTGTGTGTGTGTGTGTGTGTGTGTGTGTGTGTGTGTGTGTGTGTGTGTGTGTGTGTGTGTGTGTGTGTGTGTGTGTCTGTGAGTGTGTGTGTCTCTGTCTGTGTAGGAAGCAATGCTTTTTAGGCTAGTCACACTCAAGACAATTCAAATGCCTGACTTTGGCAAGCTTGCTGATGTCATTCACTGTCAAATACACATTTGGGAAAGGAGTAGCCCAGTAATCTCTGTGGTTCATTCTATAACAGTATAATGCTGTAGTGTGATATAGTACTTTGGTAGAGGTTCTATTCCCACACATGGCAAGTGTTGATGTTTGTGTGTGTGTTTCTTTGTGTAGGGAGCAATGCTTTTTAGGTTAGTCACACTCACTACAATTCAAATGCCCTACTTTGGCAAGCCTGCTGATGTCATTCCCAGTGAAATACACCTTTGGGGAAGGAGTTCATAGATTCATAGGTTCATAGGTAGGTACTAGGCTATCTGCCCGAGGGCATTTATAAGCCTAGCCAGAGTGTGTTGGCTTTTGCCACCCCATTGATTAATTAACTGATCCTCTGTCATGCAGAGCCAATGAAGTGATTCCAGGGGTGTATTTTCTGTTACCCATCCACTCGTCAAGGTTTCTCTTGAAGAGTGTTAGTGAGGGGCTCTACCTGATGTAATTTGGAATTTAGTTCTAAAGCATGGGGCGTCTCTATGACAGGAATCTATCCCTCCAGCATGTTCTATTTATTGTTGTGGCGAGGTTTAGCTCACTAGAGTGTGTGGCTCGCAGTGACTTGCATTTCTTTAGGTGGAGCATGTCCATCAATTCTGAGTTGGACATGGCTTTGTAAGTCAGGCAGAGATCACCTCTGAGTAAATGATATGCCACTGAGTACAGCCGGAGATATTTCAGTCGGGCTGCATAGGACATCTGTTTGAGGCCAGTAATCCTCTTGGTGAGGTACTTTTGTGGTCTTTCCAGCTGTTGGAAGTGTCTTGTGAGGTTCATCCCAAATGAGGCATTGTACTCTATGATGGGTCTAATGAGTGACGAGTAGAGGGGCACTATAACCTCTTTATTTCTAGATGCAAAACCTTTAGTAATTAGATGGGCCACACAGAAGGATTTCCTAACTACTCTGGCAATATAATTGTCAAAGGAGCAATTACTATCTACCTGGGTCCCCAGATCTCTCATTACCTCTTCTGTATTAAGGGGGCTGCCACCTATGTGGTAATTCGTGGGTGTTTTGTTTTTCCCAAATGGGATGACTATGCATTTTTTGGCATTTAGCTTGAGGCCATGACTTTGACACCAGGTGTCCATCTCAGTAAGGCCCTTTTGGAGGATGTCCGTGTCAGCCAAAGAGTGAACTTGGGTTAGCCATAGTCCTCCTGTGTTTGCCTGTACTTCTGAGAAGTATATGCCGAACAGTAGGGGTCCCAGGACCAAGCCTTGTGGGACACCACTTGTGACTGGTTTAGAGTCGGACCTAGAGCCCGATATTCTTACTGTGTGAGTTCTGTCTGTAAGCCAGTTGGCAACCCATCTCGTGATGTAGGGGTTTATGTTCAAGCTGGTGAGCTTTTCTGTAATACCCGAGTAGAGAATGGTGTTGAAAGCCTTGGCGAGATCAAGGTAGGCTGTGTGAACCACCTTTCCCTCATCTATGGCCTTGGTGACTGTCTCGAAGAAGTCAACCAGGTTTAGTAGGCATGATCTGCCCTTAACAAAGTTGAACTGGGTTGAGTCAAGTGTTTGGAGGTTCCCAATGTCTTTGTTAATGAGTTCCATGATGATGTGCTCCATAGCCTTGCAGACCAGGCTAGTCAGGCTTATGGGGCGATAGTTACCAGGGTCAGTTGTGCCCCTCCTTTGTGGAGAGGAATAACCATTGCTGTGCACCATTCTATGGGCACATTGCCTGTGGAGAGGGTGAGGTTGAACAGCGTGTTTAGGTGGGGGGGGGTTAGTTCATTCTGTAGTTCGTGCAAGATGCAGCCTGGGAAACCATCTGGTCGCATTCACGCTGTGTTTTTGGCTTTTGAAAGGGCTGTTTTCATCTGTGCGTCTGTGAGTTTTGGGACACTACACTTTTCCGGTATTGTTGTGGGCCCTTTAAGAGGTGAGGGGGGGGGTGAAGTTTGCACTGACTCTATCTGCCAGGATGTTGGTAATATCAGTAGGTTCAGTATATTTTGTGCTATTTTGCACTAGTTCAGTGCATATCTGTGAGTTGCCACTTAGATTCTTAACATAGCTAAAGAAGGCTTTGTGGTTATCTTTTGAATCCTTGGCTATTTTTCTTTCAAAGTTAGTTTTGGATGATTTCATGTGGGACCTTAGTTTCTTACTGATACTGATTAGGGATGTCTTTCCTTCTTGGGATTTGCTTTTTTTCTGAACTAGTTTCCCCCTTCTAATGTATAGCCTATTTATTGCAGGGGTCCACCAAACTGGTTTCCTTCTCTTAGATGAGTGTGAGTCTTGGTTTTGCTAGGGATGGCATGATCCACGCATCCTTGTAGGTGCTCATAGAGTGCATTTGTAAAGGTTTCTGCATCTTGGGCAGCGTAATTCTTTAGAGTGGGGGCTGTGAAACTTACCACCTCTGTCTTAAGTAAGGTGAAGTTTGCTTTAGAAAAGTTTTTTACTGTGGTTTCCTTAGTTGGGGGTGATGGTGAGGTGTGGACATCCGGAGTGATTAGTTTATGGTCTGATTTAACCAGTGACGGGTTGACCTCCAGTGTGGAACACCTGTCGCCCATGTTGGTGATGACCAGATCCAATATGTTTTCACCTCTGGTAAGGGAGTTTACCAGCTGATCCAGGGCATTTGAGTTGATGAATTCCAGGAAGCGCTGGGCCTGGGAATTTGTACTCGACTAGTTTTCCCAGTGAATGGTAGGGTAATTGAAATCGCCCAATATCAGGGTGTTTGGTAGGACCTTCATGTTTTCCAGTGTCTCCAGAAAGGTGGAGTGATGGTCCTGGGTCATGGTGAGTGATCTGTAGCAGGCCACAATTTGCATTGCAGATTTGTCTGATGTTAGCTGCACATGGATGAACTCAGAGGTATCATGCTGCACCACTAACCTGGAGGTGTAGGTATCCTTGATGAATACGGATACACCCCCTCCTTTTGTGTTTCGGTCCATGTTCTCTGGCCAAAATGTGTAGTATGAGTTGTAGCCCGGTAGTGCTAGGGTGCTCTCTGGAGCCTTGAACCAGGTTTCAGTTACTGCACAGATGTCGACGTTCTCCATACTGAGGAGTGCTTCGAGCGCGTGCATTTTGAAATTTAAACTCCTGGCGGTGAGTAGCATAACCCTCAGTTTTTTGTTAATTGTGCTGTTTACGGAGGTGGGATTGACTTTTGAGCTTTGCCTAAAAAAGGCACTATGGGGGCAGCAAGAGCCTTGGCCAGTATTCGAAAGCCTAGGGGTGCCAGGTGCAAGCCATCTTTTGCGAAGCAATGTGGCTTGTCGAGCATGTCATCCCAGGCTGACAGACACTGGATTCCCTTTGAATGACACCAGAAGCTTAGCCAGTTGTTGAAATTGATCATTTTTTCTTTATACTGAGGTATCATTCTTGGTGAGGGCAGGATGCTACTCAGGGTCAGGGTCATACCAGCCTAGGCTACATGATCAGAGAGTTCTTCCATGTCTCTTTTCATGTAGTCCAGGGAGGTACATCTCAGGTCATTTACACCACCACGAACAATGACACAGTCATATTTGTACTTGTTCTGGAGTGACCTGAGTGCTTGTGTTATGTGGCGGATTTTGGCTCCCAACAGGCAGCTAACAGTAACCTTCTACTTGTCCAGCCTAGTGAGTGGGATGTCAGTGTGCCTGACTATAGAGTCACCAATTACTAGTGTGTTAGGTATGTTATTTCGCCTTAAGGGCTGTGATTGTATGGCCCACTGATTTTGTGTTTTATGTGTGCCTGATTTGTGACGGGAAGTGCAGGTTGTTTGGGTGTCTGCTTTGGAGGTCTCTGATGCTTTTGCAGGTTTTTATTTAGATCCTCTGAGTATGATTTTGTGTATTTATGTGTATTTTTTGCCAGTGCTGTTTTAGTAGGTCTGTGTGTAGCTGGAGTTGTGGTGCAAGTGTTAACCTTCTCCTCTTGACTGTCTGTTCCAGTCTTGGGTGGAGACAGCTTAGCTTCCAGTTTGGCTGTATAATTGCATCTCTCATATGTTAGTGTTTTGTGGTAGGAGGAGAGGGCTCTCTGTGTATATGAGGCAGTTGTAACATTGCCTCAGGATACCCAGATTCACCAGCTGGACTGGAGAGTGCATCTGAAGTTGCCCTTTGGTCATGCCTGAATAGTAGGGTGAGCCGCTTAGTCGCTTGGTTGGTGAGGGGTGAATAAAGAGCCTTGCCCTGCTGGGCAATCAGTGTCAGGGTATATTAGTGCTTGCTATTAGGTCTGAGCAAGTGCTGGGCTGTAAGATGCTTTTTGAGTGCTTAGGTTGAGAGTTAGACTAATTTCAAGGAAAAAAATGAAGAGGAGACTTAGTGGAGCTGGGAATAATTTAACTGTAGCTAACCGGCACTGCCCTGTGTGCAAAACCATGCAAACATGGTTTTTATAGTAGGGAAATGAAAGCTATAGAAATTAGCCCAAAAATGGCCAATAAACTACTAACGTCTGGGCTAGAACCACTCCTCCAGGGACAGACAGGTTGTTCAAAGCTCCCCTCTCTCACAGGTGAACAGAAACTTCCTTTTATCCAAGTAAGGTATGGGCAACTCAGAAACTAGTATCACAGCCCTGAATTCAGCACTAGCCTGAAAACTGGACTATACTAGCTTAGAAAGGTGGGAAACAAGGATTGTTTTGTTTTGTTGAAAAGATAAGGCAAAACAGTAAAAAATACACTTAAAACAGCTTTAAACGACTACAAATGATCAGAAAAGGCTATCACACTTTAGTGTGTAGCCTACAACAGTTAAACAAATTATTTAAACAAAAACCAACTTTTTAAAAGTGCAGGCAGTCAAATAAGTACAATATGTGAAAAAAACAAGGTTTTAAATCACAATAAACACTGGAAAATCTGTGTTTAGGCAGAAAACAGTTAAGTACAGCAAGAAAATACAGAAAACTGACACTTAATCACTCCAAGGGTACTCCAGTAATCTCCGTGGTGTGTCCTATAACTGTGTAATGCACTAGTGTAATAAACTAGTTAGGTAGGAGTTCTAATCCCTGACATGGCAAGTGTGTGTGTGTGTGTGTGTGTGTGTGTGTGTGTGTGTGTGTGTGTGTGTGTGTGTGTGTGCGTGTCTGTGTTTGTCATTCGTATCCTGTGTGGAGGTGGCTGTGAGTGTGTAACAACTGGTCTCGTTGTGGAGCGGGCTTTGAAAATTTCTTATATGGTGGCCCTATTATATGTCACAATGTCCACCTTACAAGGATAACAGATGGGAAATAGCCAAGAGGCTGGGGTGCCAATCCATACCCCTACACGTGAAATCAAGGCCTGGTGAACAAAGTTAGCAACCATTGTTTTACCCAGAGAACACTCTCAACACATGTCTCATACACAAACACACTTGCCTAGGCAACAAACTCTATGTTGGTAGTACCCTGCATATTGCCCACTGATAATAACCATGGTATGATTGCACTGGACTACAGAGGGCATGGCACCATGTCCATCGGTACAACAGGCATGTACATGCCCATAGTGTGCCTTCACTATGTTTCCCACTGGATGCCTGCAACACCTGTGGTACAATCAAATGTGACCCACAAAGGACAAAGGAAATACCATGCCTTAAACACATGCCCTGTATGGACAGATGCCACTGACACCAGGGAATACCTGTATCATGCTATCAATATAGGTGCAGGGTCAACCTGCTGTCCATTACAAGTTCCTGCCACATGAGGCCAGGACTGGTACATCTGATGATAACAATCTGTGTACACAACATGGGCCAGACACCCCAGGTACAGTTCCACATGTCACTGTACATGCATGTGGGATGTGTGCAAATCCCAGACAGCGTCCATGTCATGGACTAAAGAACACATACATGGCAAGCATTGCACAGCAATGGCCACACACAATAGTTACCCAGGTGACTGGATAGTGAATACAATACCCACCTGTGTGGGCCAATCCAGACACTACACCCCTGAGCCACACTGCAGACCATTGTCATGTGACCTGATGCCAAGGTATAGCCTTGTATAGCCTTCTGGCACAGTCAACCTCTACACACCCATGAAGCAATGCACGCATGCATGTCAGTACTGGCACCCTGTGTCTGTGTGTGTGGTGTATGATGTTTTCGACCACATTCACACTCACAACTACCATTGGCATACTGAAGCATGTTGTCTGATGTCAGATACTTTCACATACCCTTTGCCCATATAACCTCCGAATAACCCCTGTGGTGCATGTGATACCTGCACATTACTGTATTGTGGCAAACTAACTAGGAAGTGTATTCCTGACCCTGCCATGTGTGTCAATGTGTGTGAGTCCCTGAGAGGGTGTGGCTGTGTTGACGCCGACACCTGTTTATGTGGACAGTCACGTGTACTACACCTACCATTTTGCTATAATATCACTGTTGCAGATGTCACTCACCATCACATATATATTTGGACAGCTCCTCAACATGCAGGCTATGTGGTGCATGCAATAACTGCATAGACATGCCATAGCAATACATAGTCAGGGGGATGAAACCCTGTACTGGTAGCTGTGTAACACAAACATGCCTAAGTTTTACTCTCCCACCCCCTCCCTGACTTAATTTGTCCCTGTCTGTCTCTCTCACTCCCTCTCTGGTGGATGTGGAGAACTACACCTGCTTTGCTTAGGCAGCAGCTTGGGTTTTGTAAGTGATGCTCATGATCAGCTGATGCCCTCTGCATGAATTGCAGCCCTCCTCTAGCTGACTGCATGTGGAACAGCTGTGGTAACATTCCCATAGCCAATTGCATGGAAACACACTCTAATATCTAGGAACATTGTGTTGGCGTTGGGCCTTTTCATTCACTGTGAGCAGGACCTAGATCTGGTGTTTGGCAAACAACATCACAGATTGATTTGGGATTTACCTCTAACAACATACACTGTGGAAACAGGGCAACACACAGGAGGGGGATGTGCATGACATGACTACAGAATGAAAGTGTTGCTATTCTGCATTTGGAGTAATGTCAGTTTAACAGGGTGTGTGTGGATATGGCTGGTCTACATGTTTTAATACCTGTCATGACAGTGCTATGTTTTGAGGAACCCCCCATCTGTAGGGTCATCTGCAGACTGGGCAGTGTGTGGTGCCTTTTGTTTCTTGTGTTACTCACAGAACACCTATCTGAGAACTGCAGAAGCACAGTCTGAGGATTGCAGTCAGTACATGGTGACAGCCATGAGAGTTACTGACTTCATATCAGTCATAGAACATATGTCACAGCAAACCCTGTTACAACAGTAAATGTATGAAGTTATCACAGCAACATGTCAATATTGCCCCTGTGTTTGTGCCTCCAGCCACAACTCAGTCAATCTTTGTACATATGTTATGCAGTAAGAGGTGCATATGTTCTGTACACCATTATTTATTGACATCATATCTGATAAGCCTGTGAGATATCAGACTGCTACACATTATGTATAGTAGGGGTTATATTTCAGGACATAACCTGGGCATTCTCTAGTTGTGTGTACAGTACTGAGGTCTGTGTACTTATGGTGATTGTCGACAGTGTGTGTACTGCAAATATGTACCTTGGCCTGTGTACAGACTGTGGTAGATGTCATTGTTCTTGGTCCTGTTCTATCTGATGTTACATGCTGCTCCAGTGTATGGTACCCTATCGGTTTACAAGTTTGTAGGGCCAAACACACACATGTCCCATACCACAGAGAGGCATCGGACCACACTGTGTAGTGGCCCAGTATATGTAGGGTTAGTGTATGAGTGGCACATATGAGGATGGTGTCGATCAGACAGTCTGTAGACTGTAATATTAAGCTAGCTTACCATATGTGGCTGTGTTCACATTGGTTGTGGGTATGCACTTTCATGCAGGTGTCTGTTACTCTGTGCTGTGACATGCCTGTACAGCCTGCTATATTGGCAGGTACATATGTATTTCCCCATAAGAAATGTAGGCCAGTGTTGTGGCAGTCTGCCTGTAGTTTGCACAGTGCTTTGTTACATGCCTAGCAGCTTAGTATACGTACCCAGTGTGATGTTATGTCCAGATATTTGCCAGATGTACTGCTGCTGGGCCACAATAACTGTCATGTATTTCTGACAAAGCAGTGGGATGCTGTACAGATGTATGTCACTAACTAGTGGGTAGTATGTGGCCATGTGACCTCTGCACCAGTGGTTATGTTACATGCCTAGCAGCTTAGTATACGTACCCAGTGTGATGTTATGTCCAGATATTTGCCAGATGTACTGCTGCTGGGCCACAATAACTGTCATGTATTTCTGACAAAGCAGTGGGATGCTGTACAGATGTATGTCACTAACTAGTGGGTAGTATGTGGCCATGTGACCTCTGCACCAGTGGTTATGTTACATGCCTAGCAGCTTAGTATACGTACCCAGTGTGATGTTATGTCCAGATATTTGCCAGATGTACTGCTGCTGGGCCACAATAACTGTCATGTATTTCTGACAAAGCAGTGGGATGCTGTACAGATGTATGTTACTAACTAGTGGGTAGTATGTGGCCATGTGACCTCTGCACCAGTGGTTATTATGTGTCAGGACAGACAGGAGTGTGTGACTGCATAACCTATGTGGGCATATGTATTCCAGTATTTACATGATATACCCATCTACATGGCTGTTAACATCCACATTGTCAGGCTTGTCCAGATGTCTTGCACTAAGGGATTCTGTATACACCTCTGGACTGACCAGAGTGTGTCAGACTGTCCACATGTATTGGCCATATCTCTGCTGTAGTCCACAGGATCATTACTGTGCTAGCAGTGGTACTGTACTATGATGTCCTTAGGATGTCGGTCAGCAGCCAATGGTGCACATGTGACCTCCCACACACAGCATGTCTGTTAAGACAACCCCTATTACAGTAGAACCAGTCTACATATATACCTGCAATGCATACCTGGCATCCCCTTGCACTAAGAGGTTGGAACTACTGGGGCTGAAGTTGGACTCCACTCCATGTTCTGGACATATGGTGAACATATATTTATATATAATTATCCATATATCTATACAGATATATACACATATACATATCAATATACATAGATGGATACATATATATATATATATATATATATATATATATATATATATAAATATATATATATATACGTGTGTGTACACATATATATATATATATATATATATATATATATATAAACACTAAAATATATACATATACACAGCAATATATGTCTACACATATACAGATATAGATACATATGAACATATACTTACGGATATCTACATATATAGTGACAGTAATAGGTGTATCAGAATAGATATGTATGCACATATAGTTATAGATATCTACATATGTATCTACATTAATAGGCATATCTGTACACATAGGATGTACATACATATATAGCTATATATACATATATCTATATATACATACATATATATATATATATATATATATATATGTGTGTGTGTGTGTGTCTGTGTGTGTGTGTGTGTGTGTGTGTGTGTGCGTCTGTGTGTGTATATATACAAAGAGATCTACAATGGCCATATAGATGATGTACTATACAGATGTGTATACAGACATATGTATGAATATACATGTGTATGTACATGTAGACATATATCAACATATGTATATGACCAAAATAATTCCACCAGTGCTTGACAGGGGTGTATACCAAACAAATCCAAAGAAAACCAAGTCAGTCCAAAAGGAAATCACAAAGCAGCATTTTAATAAATCCAAGTAAAACAGAGAATGGTTAAGTGTTTTTGTCTGTCAAATCAGACATCTTCAGAACCACCCATATTAAACTCAAAGTTCTACTTAAAAACATTCAAAGTAACACGCCCCTCAAAAACAACCAATGCATTTAAAGAAACATGCTTACAATAAATACACGTGAAGAATTAAGATAATTTGAAAATAGTTAAAAATAGTTAAAAACAATTACATTTCCTAAGCCCTTCTCTTTAATTCGCTAGAAATAGAAATATTGTCATTTAACCCTGGTGGATATGCAACATCAAATTTAAGCTGCCATTTCATTTCCTTCCTAAGTAATTAATTTTCCCAATCTCCACCAGTGTCATGCAAAACCTGCTGTTCCAAAATTAAAAACACAAACTTATTAAAGTTTAAACAATATAATGAATGTCGAGCAAGTGCACTTTTATTATCCCTTCTTCTAATACTATAACTATGTTGATAAATCTTTTGTTTAAGGGAATTATTGGTTTTACCAATATAAAATGCATTGCATGAGCAACAGGTAGCTAAATAAATAATTATTTTTGTGCTGCAATTTACAAATGTACCCACATTCCATGTTTTGATCCTACTGAGCACCTCACCATCTTTGTTAACATTAATATACGTACAGTATGCACAATGTTCGCATTTTCTTGTAGTATAACTGTATAAGTAAAAGTCGGACTGGAAATAAATAAGTGACAAATGTCGCTACCAGCTTGTAATAAATTCCAGTTGTTAGAAATAATTTTTTCAAAACATCTAGCTTCTACCGTATAATACATAACCATATTGTTGACCTTAAATGGTTCAATTTCCCTAGTAGCGTTCAAACTTTGTAAATTAACTTTTTATTAGTCAGATGTGCCTGCTGCTGTATGGGAAATTACATGTACCCTGTTACGCTCCTCTCCCTATCAGCTACACGAGCCTTGCAGTACCAGCACAACAATGTTGTACAAATGGGTTGATAGGCATGGGATACCCATTGAGTTCTGGCAAGTGTGTGTATGCGTGCATGTCCATATATCTGTAGGGTACAGCATTCTGAGGCCACATACTCCTATTACAATACCCATTGCCACACAGTAGTACAGATAGTGTTGTTGCTGCCCATAGGTGAGGCATGACAATGCAAAACCCTACTATGCCTATGGCATGTGTATTAGATGCATATCCCTGTAGCACCACTGTTTGGATATACAATGGGTTTTATTGCAGTTGTGGGCAATGTGTGATGGTGGGTATGTCAGAGTGTCATCATGGGTTTCAGGGAGTACAATATCCACTGGGGGATGTGGGTGCTGTGTACACTGTCATTACACCAAGGTACACCCGGTATATATCCCATGTACTACTTTATGGTGACCACTGTTACCATCAACCATACAGGTAACTGATAACATAATCCAGCCTAGTTATGCATGTGCTGTGTGCAGCCTACCTGTAACACACACGGTCAAGTTAGTTAGCAGCAATAGGCCCAGGTCTCTCAGACATGTGTCTGCCTGTTATGTGTCTGTTAATGTGTATATGATGGCATTTCACACTATGTATTGTCCATATACAACCATTACATCCCCCATTAGCATACTGTACATGTCTGGGGATGTTCTCTATGTAACATGTAACCTGGAACACACCTCACCCTAAATGCTGTGTGGTGTGTGCAATGAAAGCCACACACTTCAGTAGCACTACATACCTAGGTAGGGGTGTAGTCACAGTGTTTCCAAGTAAGAGTGCGCATATATGTGGATGAGTCTACATCAGGTTGCAGATTATACACATCCCATCGGGTCACCTGTCCATGTGGCACAAGCAATAACTGTTACACAAACCTGTGATATGTGTTCAACTGTACCCTAGATATGTCACAGCCATGGTGTCACCACAGTGCTATACCTGTTGTGGAATATGACGGCAGACCATCCTCCTGCTGACACATGTATACCTACAACACAAATGGATAACATTATGGAGATCACAATCAACCAGTGTTACAAACAGCTATAATGCATCATTGCCGGATGGCTGCACTACCTGACATGTATGCATTAAATTTTACTCCTGATAACATGTTACACTGCAGTACTTTGTTACACTGTAGTACAGTCACCGTGTGCATCAAAACCATATTAGCCTGTCCCTGCATCGATGTTATGGATGACAGGGATGTGGCACAGGTATCATCATATGCACAGGGTGTGTTGTTGGTTTGCCAGAGGCCGAGGGTGGGCCATACATTTGACACCACGTGTCTGGGTGAGGGGTGTAATGAGGTGAACTGGGTGTGGTGATGTAGTTTGTGTAGGTATGGGGTTGCCCTAGGTGTGTTTGTATAGTGTTTGGGTATGCATGCACAAAGTTCTGCCATGTGGCTGCCCTATATAGGTGTTTATGGACAGCTGCAGACCATACCTGGAAGGGTGTGCAGTTCACTGCCTCCAGCCATGGGCACGTGGACTGTGCCTGCTAGGGTTCCATGGGCACATCCAGGTACAGGCCTCAATGTGCTACTCTCCCCGATGATGACAGATGTCCACTGGAACCAGGTCCCTCTTGCTGGCCAGGATCACATGCTCATGGCCTGCTGTGGTGTAGTGTGGTGTGGACAGCACCCCCCTGCAGTGCTGGGGCTGGTACTGCCACTACGGGAGCTCCTGGGTGTCCTATCATGTCCACATTGACCGGCAGCTGTTGGTGTTGCTGGCCTACATTCACGTGGCCATCACTGCACTCCCACCACGTGTTCAAGCACGGACAAACCACGGTCGATGAGGGCCATCATCTCAACAGACTATCTATCCATGAGTTCGGTATAAGCATGGATGGCACCAGACAGTCCACGGAAGTTATCGCTTGCAGATGTGAGAGCAGTCCTCTGCAGCCTCAGGCACTATCTGCTGTGACATTCCATACGTGCCTGCGCCACCATGACAGCCTGAAACATGTGCCTGGTGGTACCAGTTGTGGCACATTTGCCAGGGGCATGATGACCAGTGGCCCTACCATGAGCACCCTGGGTCATCTGCCTATGTGGTGCCCTGCCGGAGATCTGGCTATGCCTGCTGTGACCAGACACAGAAGGCATGGTTACCACACTCTCTTGTGCACTACCACTAAATGCCAGCTGTCCATCTGCTATGGCCACTGATGATGGGGTATGTATAGGCACTGAAACTGTGTGCAGGGTTGGGGTGGCTAAAAGGGGGATGTCAAATGATGGTGCTGTTTCAGCCCCTGACAACCCCACCTGTGCCTCAACAGTATTATCATCATCTTCGGTGTCTGTATAGACACCAACATCAGATTGCATGCAGGATGGACCCTGACCCACCTCACCACTTGTGGGGAAAAACAAGAAATGCACTTTAATACCTGTACAGCATTGCATAACAGTACACACATACACACACACACACACACAAACACACGCACACCACCTTAATACCTACCTGTCCGTGACTTTACAGACAGTCCCATGTTTATTCCCATGCGTTCTCTATCCTGCATCACACTTGGTAACATACACTCATTAATACCACTCATTAATACCACTCATTAATGTATCATTCCTCTAAATGCCTAGACAAGTGATCACAACAGAAGACCTGTTACTCCATTACCTCCCTGACCTGAGTGGAATGGTTTTACATGGCCTCACTGTTGTCATTCAGTGTTCACACTGTGTATGTCCAGACATCGTGAGCATGGCCCCTATATATGAAGGGCTACTCTATGATATCACTCATTGGAGTGTCATGTGCAAGTATTGTTCAGTACATGCCAGATATGCTGCTCATTCAACCTATCATGTGACAACTGTAATATATGGATACACTCCCTGGTGTTGTCTAATTTCCCAATGCATCTGTAGTGCTGCATATGTAGGTTGTCAGTCACCTCTCTGCTGAATGTGATAGTAAGGGTATACCTGGTGTCTACCTTCCCTCCCAATGCATGTTCCATACTACAGACATTATTATACTGTCAGCTGTCCTGTGATTACATACATGACAAGTATTTCTGGTGTGTCATGTGTCAGTCCATGTCCAAGTACTGCACGATCCCAAAGGGAAGTACTGCTGTATGAACAACCCCACAATCACACATGTGCATACATAGACACCCACACAAACACACAGACATGCACACACGCATCCTACATGCATCAACCTCCCTCCAATTCACCACAGTGACCCTACAGACAAATTAACCACCCACCAACACACACACACACACACACACACACACACACACACACACACACACACACACACACACACACACACACAGGTGAGGTTGCACAATGATAGTACAAACAGTCCTCCTATTACCCATCTGTCAATATGCATAACATATGGTACACAACAGCATGCAGTGCAGCTATAATCAATCCATGCTAGCAACAGTATACATGTGTGTGATGCATGTGCTGTGTTAGTAGGTGATGCCCCTTCCCTTGGATACCACTGCATCCATGTACAGAGTACTGCTGTGCACCTGTTCTGCACCCTGCCATGTACTGTGCACCAAGCCTCACAGGTGTACAACCCATTGTTGGATCTGTAGTACTACAGAACAAAACAACTGGAGACCTCCACGATGTGAAATAAACTTAATTTATTGTAGAAACAAGTGCTTTCACATACAAGTGCGCTTCTTCATGTTTATAAAAATGTGACCCAATGCAAGTGCTTTATATATCTTAACCCAACAAATTAATCATTCAATTCACAAAACACTTATTCAATTAGTCTATTAATCAATTTATCAATTCAACAAAGTCTTATCAAACTGAAGTAAGGCTCAATACTACTAAAATGAATATAAATTGTATCCCTTATTACACATATATACAGGAAATTACATGTATATGTATATAAGTGTATGAGCATGTGCATATATATATATATATATATATATATTAATCTAAAATTACAACAACATTGTTGAAAAATAGTACTAAAAATACTTAAAAATATTAAAAATGCATCAATGCTAAAATGTATGTGAATTTTATTAAAACTGATGTTAAATATAAACACATATATATAATATATAATATAATAGAGAAATACTGGGCCTCAATAATAATAAAATAATCAAGTTAGGCCAAACTGTAGCTGACATCTAAAAGTCTGAAAATTCAAACGTTCTTAGTTTCAGTCCTGCTCAGTACAAAAATATAAAAATGTGAGATTATGAGTGTATATGAACTATTCACTCTAGAACTCTAGAAGGTATAAGAATACCTGAAGATCATATGTATATATGGCAGATAACTGAGAGGCTTGAATTTCAACATATCTACCTACGTGCTGCTAACACGGATTTTATACTGACTGACTGATTAAGTCCTGGTTGAATATGAGATTTCAGCCTCAAAATCCAGTTTAACTCAACTGTTTCTAGATAGTTTTGACCATCACCCCCTCTCTTACTCGGGTTTATAACTTGTAGGACCCTAAAATTAAAAGTGTGGTCAGAGTACATATCTATGTGCTTGGCTAAGGCATTTGTTAAATTCATTTTCCTTATGTCATAGATATGATTATAAATACGATCTTTCAACCTCCTAGAGGTTAAGCTTACATAATAGGCCATGCATTGTGTGCAGGTGGCTACATATATCAAATTCCTAGTCTCACAAGTAGCATAAAAATCACTTGTAAATACATAGTTAAGTTCAGGTACAATAAATTGATGGTCACTAATGATAAATTTACACATATTGCATTTGTCACAGTGGTATGTACCATATCTTAATGTAGATCTGTTCTTAATAATATCTGTTCCCCTATTAGTTCTCTCAAACCATAATAGCCTCTTTAAATTCTTACTATTCCTATATCTAAATATTGGTTGAACACCCACTATATTACTAATAGGTTGATCTATTAGTAGTACATCCCAGTTTTTCTTAATAATGTAGGTAATATGTCTATTATCATTAGTATACCTAGTGGTAAAAGCTACCTTTTTATTATTAAAACTGATTTTGGGGATATATTTATTTTTATTTTTCAATTCAGTGGCAGTTTGTGGTTCATTTCTAACAGCATTTAGACTAGGAACTATACCATTCTTACATTGTACATATTTTTTCAAACTTTCTATCATTAAAGTAGGGTAACCCCTATCCTGGAATAATTCATGCAGCACATCAAACTGAATATCTCTATCTACACTATTTCTACATAGTCTAAAAATTCTTGTAAACTAATTTTTTACAATATTAGAAAATAGATGTTGTGGATACATGCTATTAAACTGTAATAATGCATTCCTCCAGCAAGGTTTACGGTATAATGTAGTTGAAACCTTGCCTTCTGTATCTTTAAAAATAGTAATATTCAAGAAATCTATCTTGGAGGAGGATGACTCCATGGTGAATCTGAGGAAATCAGTAGTGGATTCTAAATAGGTAACTAGTTGTTCTAACTGCTTGTGGTCACCTTTCCAAATAATAAGTATGTCATCCACGAAACGTCTATATATTACTATATTTTGCATAAAGGTGCTTCTAAACAAGAATAGTGACTCCCAATAATACATAACCAAATTTGCATAAGAATTTGCACAGGGGTGCCCATTGCAACCCCCATGTTTGCTTAAACAAGCTGTCTTGAAACAAGAATAAATTATTATTCAACACCACATCTAATAGAGTACAAATGAGTAATTGTGTGTTTTTATCAAAAGTTCCATTATTAAGTAATAGTTCCCTGACTGCTTCAATTCCATAATCATTTGGAATTACTGTAAACAAGTTTTTAACATCGAGCGTCACAAATATGTAAGAAGATGTAGCCTCATTATTATCCATTAAACTTTGTAAATCATTTAACAGCTGATAAGTGTCTTTTACAATTGTGGATATGTTCCTAACTAATGGTCCTAACTTAAATTCTAAATAGCAAGAGATTTTCTCCTCACCCACTTCTCACCTGCTACTATAGGATGTAAAGGAGGAGGAAAGACACCTTTGTGTATCTTAGGGAGCCCCTTTATAAGTGGGACTAATGGATCTTTTACTAAAAAATAATCATATAGTTCCTTTGTTATTTGTCTACACATAAGGAGATCATATAGGGTGTCATGAACTATCCTGATTGTTCTAATATGTCTCTCACTATCTATCTGTTCATATTTATTAGTATCTTTCAGCATGTCTAACATTAACTCAGTGTAAGAAGTGGCATCCATTAAAACCATTCCGCCACCTTTATCTGCTGGTTTTATAACCAAACTAGGGTCTCTAGATAAGGCTGTCAGGGCACTGTGCTCATTAGTATCTAAATTATAATATAAGTCATTCTTCTTACACGTAAAATCAGAAAAATATTTATAAAAGTCCCTTTCACATAGCTTAATAAAGCATTCAATATTAAAGGGAAAGTTGGGAACAAACATACTTTTACATTTAAAGCGATTTTCCAAGTTAGAATCAGACTCATTGGTATCATTATAGTATAATTTCAATGATACTGTTCTTGCAAACAAGCGTAGGTCAACCAGAATTTCAGCGAGATTACTGTTCTGTGAAGGAATAAAGGAAAGACCTTTATTTAGGAGGCTTCTCTCACTAGTACTTAAAATATGACTAGAGAGGTTAAAGACTAGTTCTGTCAGTTCCTGGGTTTTCTTCTTACCTCCGTTACTTCATCTGAAAATTTCCTCTTCCGTCGATCTCGACTGTTCGATCTTGCCTGAAATTGTGTGTGGTATTGTACTGGTAGTGGTAAAAAAACACTCAAAATAGATCCAGAAGCTGTTTTTGGTCTCGCTCCATTATTATTGTTCATCAAGGGATCCTGTTCTCTAAAGCCCTCTTGGTTTGGAGGTGGCATACTCATCATTGGTATCGCATCCGCTCGCTTATTTCTTGCTGTTGACATCATATCTGTATTACTAGAAATTACGAGTTCATCAGTAGGTGTCAGATTTAAAAGGGCAATGTCTGTTACACCATGTTAGTCATTTAAATTGTTAAATTGATTTACACGATTATTAGGATGATGCTGAGTTTTCGGCCAGACAAAAATCTGACCGGATAGGAAATCTTGATAGTCTCTTTGTAACTTTTTGTATTTCAACTGTTGCAACCTGTCACTATAAGCAGTGACTTGCGTGTACATGGCATCAATCTTCTTATCATAGACTTCGCTTTTGTAGCGACTAAGTAAATCTCTATGCAGAGTCTCCACTTTAGAAGCTAACATATTTTCAATAGGTGTAAAGTAATCAATCAAAAGTCTGATATATTGCTTGCTGAAGTCTATGTTTAATTGTTGCCATTGCTTTAACAATTCAGGGTGGCTGTCACCATATGTAGGCATACAGAGGATCTGCATGCCTCAAGGTATTACTTGGAAGTGAAGACATGCTTCCAAGTGTCTTCTTTGCCATAGCAATCTATGCAGTTTGTATAGATCATTCTCAAGTTCTCTAAGATTATTAAAAAAGTCTTTAAGGTCTGTTACAGTACCTATATTATTTGTAGATGCAGGAACATGTAAATCCAGGTTCAGTAAAGGATTTTCACGTTGACCGATGATATCATTCCACTTATTAACCGGGCTCTTCAAACCTGGGTTGTAGTCGAGCTCCACTGTAGGTGTATCCATCGTGTGTTGGTAGCAAAATCCCAAAAGGAACACAATTATTAGAAGAAGCAGGAGAACTACCATCCAAGGTCTCTCACCGAAAAAAGTATTATCCACAGAACAAAACAAATGGAGACCTCCACGATGTGAAATAAACTTAATTTATTGCAGAAACAAGCGCTTTCACGTATAACAAGTACGCTTCTTCAGGTTTATAAAAATGTGACCCAATACAAGTGCTTTATATAGCTTAACCCAACAAATTAATCATTCAATTCACAAAACACTTATTCAATTAGTGTATTAATCAATTTATCAATTCAACAAAGTCTTATCAAACTGAAGTAAGGCCCAATACTACTAAAATGAATATAAATTGTATCACTTATTACACATATATACAAAAAATTATATGTATATAAGTGTATGTGCATGTACATATACATATATGTATATAGATATATTCATCTAAAATTACAACATTGTTGAAAAATAGTACAAAAAATACTTAAAAATATATTAAAAATACATCAATACTAAAATGTATGTGAATTTAATTGAAACTGATGTTAAATATAAATGCATATATATAATATAATAGAGAAATACTGGGCCTCAGTAATAACAAAATAAACAGGTTAGGCCAAACTGTAGCTGACATCTAAAAGTCTGAAAATTCAAACATTCTTAGATCTGTAGTACTGTGTCAGTTATGTCAGTTCTAATACTTACAGCCCCTATGTTTTTTCAGCAACACATACCTGGGATGATATGTGGACAGATGTCATTTGTGAAAGCCTGATGTCTGGTTTACAGATCTCAACATCAGTGGACCATGTATGACCAATCCAATACTATTACACTGACAACCATCAGAGCATACTGTGGCTATGGGGAGTGTACACACCCTTATTGATATGATGCACCCTTCCTTGATCTGCCATGGGACCACATCACCGCATATATTAACAGTACATAAGCCCGACATGTGACATATGTCCTGTACATTCACATGCAGTGTCTACGGAATGTGTTAGGTGTGCGGATGCTGACCATGGTGCATACACTCCATGTGTGCATATGTGTGCACACCCTTATCATGACGGTTTGTTGCACCTATTGTTATGTATATTACAGCAGTCACTACTCCTGGCAGGGGTATACTAGCATGGGACATCTGCATTTGCTAATGTATGTTCAGTCTGCCCTACACATGTCCCCCAAATCTGCATGATTGCAAGGTCTACTCATGCGCACATCCCTTGGTGTTCACACACTGCTGTCACTATTGCTGTGGGGGTATGGTTACATCTGCCACAGTTCCTGAACCTGACTGTGTGCAGATACAGCCATTCTAAGCATCCTTAGGATCCATGCTGCAGTGCACTGCTGTGTCATGCTGACACCCTCTCCCCACCTTCAGCCTTTTTGCAGTTGCTTGACAAGTAAGGCCTACATATGTGTGTCAGTTTGCAGTGTCCCATACACTGAACACCATGTCTTACAGCCTAGTCCCAGCTGATAATGTGGACCACAGTAATATGTTATGCCATAGTGTAACTCTGTAACAGTTGTCATTGTACTACTGGTATATACACTGTTGTTGCACTGTACATGGGTGATATTTCACACATGTCTCTACTGTAGGCCATGTCTCCTACCATTATGTTACTCCCTGTGGACACATTCCACAATTAAAGGATGTTAGTTATCTTGCAGGTGTATGACATACCCTTCCAATACCCCATCATGGTCACCACTGTGATGCCGTGCATTTAACAGCAACAATACTTGCACATGTACAGCATACATTCTTGGACTACACCATAGCCATTACATGCCCGGTGTATTGGCAAGCATCAACATAAACCATATTCACCAGTTACAGGCTGCTGCCTTGGTGGTATACCGGAAGGACCTACATAAGAGGGTGAGAGATGCAAAGTCAGTGGCCACACCTGTGGCATTGCTACAGGGTGGGTGCAGCATTACAGTACATCAACAGTACATGTCCACAATACTACCATGTATGCACATCTGTTTATTACTACTATGTAGCAGCAAACTATATCTATGACATGTCAGATATGCATGATCTACCTGTACAGATGAGGATGCATACGCAACAGTGGTCTACTGATGTGCCCTGTGGCCTTACCTGCACGCTCCTCAGCCCGTGTGTGGGTAGCACCCACCTCCATAATGGTGTCCGGCAGTTGGCTGTGCGGACTCCTCAACACGTGTCAGGTGGAGATGGATGGCATGCCCCCCCCCATTGTGAGGTGATCCCCCCAGACTGCAGCAGCACACTGATGGGCATTGCGAAGCAGGTCAGAACAATAATGCTGGACCTGCTCATAACTACAATTGTGCAGTCTGACATCATTGACCTTGTGGACTAGGTCATTCCACAGGGGGGTCTGCTCGTTCTGCTCATGGGCAGTCTGGCCCAACAGGACAGGGTAGTGCTGGATTAGATGGTTTAGCACAATTTCATTCTCAGCAGCTAAGTAAGCAGGGAGCCATCCATGTGACATCTTGCCTGAAAGACATAAAGATGGAAACAGGTCTGAGCAACTCATACAGCAAGGTTACCACATTTCTTAATACACATCTCTGTCACTCCCCCACCACATCAGTAACAACAAACTGTACACACAACTCAATAGGTACAACTACAGCTTACCTACCAGTGGGATAGATATTGTATTGTACCACACATTCTGCTATGTGTTTGTAGCCATGTTCCCTGTGTGGACACTATCATTGCTGGCCTGTTACAGACTATTCACCTGCATGCCATTGTCAGGGCCACTATGATTCCATATATGCCTGTGGTATGCCTGCTATGTGATTGCTGCACATCTGACATTCTGTGTTATTGGGGATATCTATACATGCTGTTGGACATGTTCCAGGATTGTGTAGACTATTACTACCCACATATGTTCTATAACAGTGACACAATAGCATGTTTATGTACTATTAGCCAGCAGAACCACCTCTCCAAACTTATCTGCCCATATTACCAGGCCACATCACATGTGGGACCCACCCTGAGGCCTCCTCATGTACTGATCCAGCACTACCTTCAGGTTGAACCACCTCAGGGGATGTTGTACCTCCCTGGGGGTACACACAGACATGATCTTGTCCCCCGAGGTTAGGTCCAAGGTCTGTTCCATAGCAGGCTCCACAGACACATGTGGGATGTGCTACATCACCCTGAGGCACCCAGTACACATTCATAGGGTCCACATGCTCCTCCTGCTCAGCCTCCAGGCCAGGCACTTTCTGGATGTGGACTTGTGTTTTGAGTAGCAGTGAGTGGGAGGCTTATTCCCACTGTATCCATATTGGGGCCCATGGGGCTTCCACATCACAGACAACACACACCATCCAGGGTGTTTGCCCACCACATGTGTCACATACCACCCCTGTAGGCTGTCCTCTATATCTACCAACCCGGACCACCTCCACAACTATACCTGCCATGATTCCCCATATTCCCATCCCCTACTTCACAGACAGGGGCAATGTGGTCCCAACAAGGGGTTCACATGTGACGTACCCGTCCATGTTGCACACACTGACAGCTGTATATATCTTTGTGTATTGCTATGTGTGCTGTTCCCCTCGCACATAGCATGCAGCACTGTGGTGGCAATATAGGGGACATGTATTTAAATACATATATATGTGTGTGTGTGTTTGTATATATGTAGACATGTGCATATACATATATATCTATATATATGTGTAGATATATATGATGTATATATATGATGTATATATGTCTACATATGGCTATCTGTATATCTGTGGACATACATGTGTGTGTGTGTGTGTGTGTGTGTGTATATATATATATATATATATATATATATATATATATATATATATATATATATATACACACATACACACACATATACATACCTATATATGGGGTACATTCAGACATCAGGTCCACAATCTCAAAACACCTTCCTGCACAGCTGCACTGTTCTGCCTTGCTACAACACAGAAAGGTGCCACATATGGACACAGCCTAATATTAGGAGGGTATATGTAGGGCCACATTGCAGGTAACCCTATTATACACCTATGGCATTTCAGTATGCTACAATACAGTTAATCTGAGTATCCTGCAAGTGGTGGGCTGTGGAACTCACATGTCCATCATTATGGCATTACTTCCACCACCAGCTATTGGCCACAGTAATATACATGCTTCCCATTAAACAACACACACTATGATGGCTTACATCTTATCAGTCAGTGCTGCTCTGCACAGTTGACAGGTATGGCCCACTACCCACAGGGACAGACTCTATTGTCCATAGCAGTTGTTCAGCTGAACATCATTACAACAACACTTGATGGCACATATAAATCATTCCACATCATCTATCCCATTATTATTGACCAAGTACTACAGTCAATTACATGCATATATACTTCACATACCTGTTGTGGGAATGATGTCTCTTCTGGATAGTTTGCTGGATGGATGCTTTTTTTTTTTTTTGTATGTGCATTTCACTCACTCTCTCTTTTTCTCTATCTCGGTCTCTCTCCAGTAAATGCATTGAGCTGCTTTAAATAGACTTCAGCATGGATTCTGTATGTGATGCACATGATCAGGTGATGGCCTCTGCACCAATCAGTGTCCTCCACTTGCTACCTGCATGCAGCATGCTGTGTAGTACTTTCAATTACCACTGTCATGGCAACCCACTACTATAAATCCCTACATCATGAGGGCATCGTCCCTTTACCTTTCCTGTGTGGTAGAAATCCTTCCTGTGTGTGGGCAGCAGTGTTACAGACAGCAGGTAACAATACCTCTTACAAGAGAACTTGCACACTCAGGCCAGCTACATATTTGTATGAGGTTCCAGAAATACAGACAGAGTGTGAGTAGTGATGCTGTATGCATTGTATGGTACCAGTGTTACAGGGTTTGTGTGTACATACTAGTTTAACATGGGATGCAGTCTGTCTGCATAGCTCTCAACTGTGGGTCTGTCCACAACACAGATCTTGTGTCAGATATATCCCTGGCAGTGTGTGTGTGTGTGTGTGTGTGTGTGTGTGTGTGTGTGTGTGTGTGTGTGTGTGTGTGTGTGTGTGTGTGTTGAGTGCTATCAGTACAAGGCTACATTCATTTGTGTTTCTGACTTCATATACCTGACTAAGGGTACACTGCAGACTATCCTGTAACACCAGTGACTTGCTTAGTGTATGACAACACTGTTTCACATATGGGCCTGTGTTGCAGCCTCTGTCCTCCACCTACATATCAGGCTTTGTCCATAAGACATGCTGTCAGGGGCTATTATGTAGTGGCCTGTGAGTATGTCATGCTGCCATTCCTGCCATCATTCCACTGCTGTTGTGGCCCCCACACATATTGTGGAGTTGGGTCCATATATGTGTGGGCTTCATCTACACAATACATGTGTGCCCTTATGCACTCCAGAGGCCAGTGTATGTAACAGTGGTATATGACCCTGTATGTCAGTCTATGGGGGTGCACCATAACTAATCTAGGCTGTTACAACATGTGGGGGTATCAGGGGTAAGCTGTTATGTATCTGGATTTACATTACCATACAATTCACCTTGGGTAAATGCAGGCCTACTGCTTCCTGCCATACAGACTGTTCTGTCTGTCAGTGTGATTGTGATGGTGCCAGTTATGCCTTGTTATGTAACAGATACATCCCATTGTATCAACTGAGGTCTTTACCCCCTAGGGATTGTGTACAGAGTGTAGACAGAGGCTGCTGGACTATACATCTGTATTACTTACTGTTGATTGATTGTTATCCTGTGGCCCAGTCTGTCTTTGCTGTTGTACTACCTGAAGGCCTTGGCCTGGACAGCAACATATGTAAACCATTCCAGAATAGTGTATTCATTTATCTGTTTGACAGTTGCATTAGTCTGTTTATATGTATATCAGAGTCTAAACAGCTATATGACATGGCATATACAACTGTAATAGTACACAAATAAAGCTTTCCCATGTATGCAAACCTGTGTGTGGTGTTGTATTATTTAACCTCTGTGTGGGTATATGTTGCAGGCAGCAATTGTCATGTGTATGGGTGGCTCATACAGTGTCCAGTTGGTAAGGTTGCAACTGTAGGCATAGTGGCTGTTCTGTATTGTGTGTACCCTCTACATATGTATCTTCCTATACATATCTCTATGTGTGTATGTGTAGCTACATATATATATATATCTATATATATATATATATATATATATATATATATATATATATATATATATATGTGTGTGTGTGTGTGTGTGTATCTGCATATATGTGTCTGTGTATATGTATCTTAGGAAGGTTGATTGCTTCCACATTGTACATTCCCTATGGTAGCCTGACTGTACTGCATATGTTACTGATACCAGCCTGACATCATACAGGTGGGATGGAGTGCTGTTAACATCTTGTGCCCATGTTGTGTTAGGTCCTGGTTATGGGATTTGCAACAGTTGGTATTGTATTGCAGGGCAGATGTGTTTGGCTGTGTGGGGGGGGGAATATCTATATGTACAAGACATTTGTTGCTTGGGCCCCCTCACCCTCATTAACGGTGCATGTGGACATATATGTTTTTGTTATGTTCTCTTTTATATATATAAATATATATCTGTATATACATATATAGATATATATTTATGCTTACACACATATATATTGCTGTATATGTATAGACATATATATGCAGACATACATATCTATAGATGTATGTATATATATATATATATATATATATATATATATATATATATATATATATATATATATATATATATATATATATATATATATATATATATATATGTGTGTGTGTGTGTGTGTGTGTGTGTGTGTGTGTGTGTGTGTGTGTGTGTGTGTGTGTATATATATATATATATATATATATATATATATATATATATATATGTGTGTGTATATATTTATATATATATATATATATATATATATATATATATATATATATATATACACATATATAGATATGTATATATCTATTTAGATATAAATATATACACACACACACACACACACACACACACATACATCTACATGTTTAAACACATTTCCTGTACTGCTGAATAACTGTGCTGCATGATATGTTTGTGAAAACATCAGGGTTATGTATATCTCACATGGCTTAATGGTAAATTACTTTGGTTATCGTGTGCAAGGTCCTGAGTTCGAGCCTTGCAGAGGCTGTTTATTTTGTTGTTGGGCAAAACAAGGGCTGTTGGATACAGAGTGATTAAGGCACTTTTAAGCAGTTGTAAGCAGGTTTGCATGGGTTTGCATGGAGGTAAGCACTGCTAACTTCCGGTTACAGTTTCTTATCCTCAGCATCTAAATTGCTTAACCTGTGTAGAGATTGCTTACCCTCACGCAAACAGGATTAAACCCACTTACTGCTGCTTAAAAGTGCTTACTCCTGCTTACCACCATGCTAATTTCTTTAAAAGAAAAGAAAAGAAAAAAGGGTTGAAAGGAAAGTGGTGAAAAGGGGCACAAAGAGGGAAAGACAGCAGGGAAAAATGCTAGGGATGTGCAGGAAGGGTGTAGGGGAGGTTCATAGCTGCCCATTTCTTCTACAGCAACAGCTATGCATATACACTGAATTTGGAGGTAGATTTGGACACTCCAACCCCTGAGAGAGGGGTGAGGACAACAATAATATGTTGTGATGCCAATTAGACCAGATTACATGTGTCCAGTGTGTGAAATGGACAGCTATGTCTGGGGCGATGTTTCTTTTTGGGGAACAGATTGCCTTTTTTTTCAGGTGAGAGTGAGATGTTGGGGGGGATAGTAGGTATATTTGGGGAGATAGGTTGAGTAGGTTAACAGACAAGACAAACAAGATGCATATAGGAGCGATATATGACACATGTGGGGGGTAAACACCTTGATGCAGAGGGGTGTTGGGAAATCGGAAGCCCATGATTCCCCAAGTAGAAACTGTGGGACTGAAGTCCCCACCCATGGGCAGTCACCATTGCACCTACATAGCCCCGAAGGTGGCTGTGCTGGGGGCTGAGTCGGAGAGCCAGGCCGACCCTCTAGTTGTGACATGTGGCCCTCAAGTTGGCGTAGCAGATCTCCAAACTCCAGGTTGAGCTCGCTATGCATCACGACCCGAACCTGGCGAGGGGTGGCAGGTTCCTGTCCGTGCCCGGCGGTTCTACCCGAAGGTGGTGCAGGACCAATGGACGAGGAGGTCCTGGGTTGGGCCCCAGATATACTTGTGCCCAGTACCATGGCCAGCTGAGGTGGGACAGGTGGATCCACTGAGACCCAAATTCCCATATGTGCTATGGTGTTTATGTTTTATCAACATGTTTGGGTTAGTAATAGTCAACACATTCCAGGATTAGGTATAACAGCATGCCAAGCATAGATATTCCCATTAACCCAGACACCAGATATGGAACAGTTACATAGCAAACAGAACACATGCATTTATGGGACCACAGTGGTAATTACAACAGCATGCAGGTACATTGATGGCACCATGCCACCAATGTTGAAGCATTTCAACATAGCAGATGCATAGAAACAAATTTAAATAATTATCAAACAATGGGACATATGTCCCAACATTACAGTTAAGTCATCATGTACCACTTGAGTTGGGTATTTAGTTTATTGTTGCAGATATGGTGAGGGGGAGAGAAAGATGTCAATTAACAACTAGTATATTCCTGAAGTTCGCATTATTTTCCTAGTCAGTGCTGTTATCTGTACCTTACAAGTATTAGTACACTACCCTATTGCCTTAGTTTGGACAGTAGTATGGGTGTCGACAACTATATACATAAACTGGTTTTACCTGCAGTATACACCTCTTACCTAGTTTACCTGTGGAGGAATTGTTTGTTAACACTAACTGTTTCTACACATACTCCTAGCTTCCAGGTTGATGTTATGCACATACCTGTCCATCTCTTTTTGCACAGACTCTGGCCATGTCTTGACCACATGCTGGTGAACCAGGACATATGAAGACTATTGCCCTCTTCAACCTTTAGTGACTTACAACACCCTTATAGGTTCATAGGTTCATAGATAGGTACTAGCCTATTTGACCCTAGGGCTTATATAAGCCTAGCCAAATGGTACCCTGGCTTTTGCCACCCAAGAAAATTATTTTCCTGTGCCCCTGTCAAGCAGAGCCACAGAAGTGATCCCCAGGGTGAATTTCCTATCTCCCATCCAATCATCAAGTTTTTCTTGAAGAGTTCTAATGAGGAGCTTTGTTTGCTATAGATAGGTAGTTTGTTCCAGAGTATGGGAAGTCTCTGAGACAGGATTCTATCCCTCTAGCATGTTCTGTTTATTGTGGTGACAAGGTTTAGGTCCCTAGATCGTGCAGCTCGAAGGGATTAGGATTTCTTTATGTGGAGCATGTCCAACAGCTCTGGGTTTGACATAGCTTTGTATGTTAGGCAGAGATCGCCTCTGAGTAAGCGATATGCGACAGAGTAAAGCTGGAGTTTTTTGAGACGATCTGCATAGGGCATCTGTTTGAGGCCAGTAATCCTCTTTGTGAGGTATTTCTGTGGCCTTATACAGGATTTCGTAGAATGTTATATTATGTAGCACAGTGTGGGTGATGGTGATGAGTAATACCTTATTATTCAGAGCAACTGCAACAATAACAATGCCATACAATACCAAAGTAAACAGTACCAGTACAGGGTATCATTCATATATTTATTATATATGACACCATGTGACTGCAGTGGTGGTACTGCGGTAGCGTTTTCGCCTCATAGCAAGATGTTGTCCCATTCGATTCTCAGCTAGAGCGTCTTCTGTGTGGAAGCATACGTGAATGGGGCATGCCTTCGATGAAGGTTGTGTGTCAGGGCTGGTAACCCGGTACATAAAAATCCACTACCAATCATTAGCAGACCGGAGTTCCGCTGTGGCGACCCCTAACCGGGAAAAGCCGAAAGACACAAACAAACAAACAACATGTGGTGTAGATGGGACATACTTGGCTTACTACTCTCATAACATTTTGGGGAGTTGGTAGTGTGACAGGTTTGTTCTTATAGATGTGTGACAATCAGTTCTATTTCCTGTTTGCTGCCTAATCATCTGGGATCATCCCACTGATTTCCCAGGGGGACAGGGTGACTAGCAGCAGATATGGGCCGATCTACTGGACATTATGGACATATCTGTACAGTTGTGGGGTATGATTCTGTATGCAGCTTACTTCCACTTCTGGGATTCAGACCATGGCTGTGTCTGCTAACACTAAAACATTGTCCATGACAGTTGTGTGTGCTATATAGATATTGCTGTATATCTCTTATCTGATTTCTGTCTATACTTCTCCTTTGGTTTTACATTCTGACATTGAATTACAAAACTCTTATACAGGATTTCCTAGACGGTTATATTATGTAGCACAGTGTGGGTGACAGTGATGAGTAATACCTTATTATTCAGAGCAACTGCAACAATAACAATGCCATACAATACCAAAGTAAACAGTACCAGTACAGGGTATCAATCTTTTATTTCTGTGCAGTGTTCGTATCTGATGACCTGTGGGAGCAATGTTTGTTAGCACTACCTGAATGTTTCCACACAAAGTACCCGATTCCACATTAGTATTATGCACATACATCTCACTCTGTTACTGTACACACTCTGGTCACAGCTTGACAACATGGGGGTGTAGATGGGACATACTTGGCTTATTACTCTCATAACAGTTTGGGGAATTGCTAGAGTGACAGGTTTGTTCTTATAGAGGTGTGACAATCAGTTGTATTTCTTGTTTGCTGCCTATACGTCTGGGATCATCCCACTGATTTCCAGGGGGACAGAGTGACAGGCAGCAGATATGGGCCAATTTACTGGACATTCTGGACATATCTGTACAGTTGTGAGGTATGATTCTGTATGCAGACTACTATCACTCCCAGGATTCGAACCATGGCTGTGTGTGCTAAAAATACAACAGTTCACATCTCAGTTGCATGTGCTATTTGGAATTTGTTGTCTGTCTTTTCACTGTTTTCTATGTCTCTCTCAGTTGTACTAAATGACCTCTGGGGATTACACCAGTCACATACAGACATTCCTACATATTTTATTTATGTTGCACAGTGTGGGTAACAATGCTTAATACAACAGTAGTAGTAATTGCAAATCTACATTACCATATGATACCAGAGTAAACACATGCAGTCCAGCAGTTAGACCTTTATTGTCAGGCTATTATATTATTTTATTTACATACCACCTATATGAGACTCTCCCTGCCATATTCTCTGGTGTATGTAGTACTTGCCTTAAACACTACAAGTTTTATACAGGCAATTAACTTACTAATACTTTTAGATTTATTTCCTATGACAGCACATGCAAGAGTATTACTAACATGCCTCGCGTCACAACCTCTCCAAGCGACATCCATGGGCTTCCAGGTTCGCAGCCTGCTCACTTGCTGCTGTGAAGGACATAAGATCAACAAGTAGTGGAGTGATGCTTACATACAGCTGGGATCTCCCCTGTTGTCCTAGCCTCTTGGATCCACTGATCCAAGAGATCCCACTTTCACTGCTTCATGTCGGCGTAGTGATGCCTGACCTGCTCACCAGTTCAGGGTATGTCAGTGGCACTGGTGAGGTCATGGGTGAGAGGGTCCCAGGCTTCCACTTTATACTGGGAACCCTGGTACTGGCCCTGCAGCAGTCTCTGCTCATGGCCTTTGACAAGGAGTCCTGCCATGACTCTGGACTCCTGGATGCCCCAGCACTGCACCCGAAAGTGTACACCCTCTCCTATTCCAGACATAGTGCCTGCAAGGGGAAGCTTTAACCAGTTATGATGTATTCCCACCTGTTGGGTTTAAATAGGACCAATTTCCCACACTTTGCCATGATTGGACAGTTTTGAAAAGGCTAAGCTATGGGCAAACCTGCTTACCTAAGGTTGGCATTGTTTAAAGGGGTATAACAATGGGTAAATTGAGTTATCTGGCCTACACATTGCTTACACCTACTAAGCTGGGCTGTGCAATGCTTAGCATTGCTTAATATTTAATTTGCATTATATTTGCTTTTTGGCATTGATTTATTATTCATTACATGTTATGTATGTGTCTGGTATCCATGATTCATGTGTACGTACACTGTATGGGGTCCTTGTGTTTATTAGGGGACTTCAACACTTTATTACAATTACACCTCACATCTGGGCTTACTGCAGTACTCCAGTTCACATATTTATGTTATGTAGTAGGTTTTACAACATAAGACTGTATATATATTCCTTTCACATGTTTAGTTTGATTTTCGTATAGTGAGGATTTGTTTGGTGATACCTCAGTCTTATGTACTGCTGTGATGGCTTAGTGATTAACTATAGTGTACAGGGTCCTCGGTTCAAGACTTGCAAAGGCTGTTTATTTTGTTTCTGGCCAGAACAGCGGCTGTTGCATACAGAGTCATTAAGACACTTTTAAGCACTTGTAAGCGGGTTTGCGTGAAGGTAAGCAATACTAACCTCCGGTTAAATATGCTTACAGAAAGTTAGCTTCAATATTGCTTAACCTGTGTGCGCATTGCTTACCCCCACGCAAATGGGCTTAAACCCGCCTACTAGTGCTTACATATGCTTACTCCCGCTTACTACTGCTTAATAGTGCTTACACTTGCTTACTAGTGCTTACTCCTGCTTACCACTGCACTGCTTTAGACTGTAATGTCTAATGGTTCTTGGGAAGGTGGGCGATTTGGAAGCTGTATGGAGTTATCATTCATTACACATTTTACCTTCCATTTGCATCCCTGATTCCTGTGTACATATACTGTATGGGGCACATGTGATTATCTGTGGACTTTGCAACATTATGACACTGACACCTCACATCTGTATTTAATGCAGTATTCCAGTTCACAAATATATGTTATTTAGTAGGTTGTGCCCAACTAAAAATATTGGTCATAAAGTGATCTGACATGGAAAATGGAATGTGCTGCAGTGGGACTCGAACCAAGAATGACTGCTCGTAAGGCGAATGCTCTGCTCACTACAATATTGCTGTACTGCTTCATTTGCATATATCTTGCTTTATATCCTCTTCTGCCATTTCAGCTGCATTAACCGCAGCTAAGCGATGGGCAAACCCGCGCACCTACGATTAAATTTAATCTGTTTCATAAAAAAAAAAAAAAAAAAAAAAAAAAAAACCTTTATATTTTGTCTTTTAACTATTGCTCTTATACACTTTGGTGAATGTTGCTGGGGGTATGCGTACACCTATGAGCGGTCTCGCTCATTCTTTTAGGACTTGTCTGCTGTTCTTCATTGCAGGGGCATGTATATTCTGAGAGCTTTGCTCTCAGACATGCCCCCTGCACTCTTACACGCTCAGTGTAAGATTAGGAGCTCAGGCAGCATGCCTTCATTAATATACATGGCGCGCTGCCATCCTGTTCTTAAACGGCCGCTTCCATGTAGGACTAAGATAGTCCTGCATGGGAGGATAATGAATCCACGGGATAATGTCTAGCATCTGCAAATTAGTTTGATCTATTTTATTAATTTGTACCTGAATGAAGGCAATAACAAGGGTTTGCACCCCTACCCCTATCAAATACAATAAAAGAAAGTGAATAAAAATTTGGTAGATAATTTTGTGGTTTAGATCACCAACTATCATCTCAACAGCAAAAAATTCAGGTAGTGGCTTGGATCCAGGTAGGTGAGGTTAGGACTGAGTGAGTGGGCAGCTTATACCAGCTTTATCTTGGAGGGAAGGAGTTGTTTTTTTTTAAGGTAGCCAATCTGCTGTTGTGAAAGCAGAGGCTGTACACAGCCAATGAACATAGGATTGGTGTAAGTGGGTGAGGTGATCCTAAGCCACTGGTGGTAACCCCCGTGAACGTGCACAATTTAAAGGAGAGCAGATGATGCCTCTGTAGTGATTTGGGTGCCCATGTCAGTCACCAAGGGCAGAGTTATGACCAAACAGAAGCACCCCCTTTGGATGAATGCACTATACATCAAATACAATTATAATACTGTTCTTTGTACTTGTTGGGCATTCTACATATTTCAGTCTACTTTAACTTGCCATCTCCTCTTTCATCCTTCTAGTGGAGAAGTTGTTTTACCAATATACATTTTGGAAATAAAAATAAATAAATAATACAATAACTAAAAATGTTAAAAAACTAACAAAGAGCCCATTTATGTGCATAATAATACCTCCCAGAATGAGTAGTATTGCCTGTTCCATGAATTGCTGTTGTCCCCAGTGGGGAACAAATTAGTCTTTTCACTCATTATAGTGCTCTGTCATTATATCACTTTAATTGCAAAGAATTAAATAGCTGAAAAAAGGAAGACTCATTGTGAGGACTTGGCTCTTTCAACATAAACTGATTCATGTGACAATGATTAATTGTGAGGTGCAGGAAATTGCAGGGCTACCAAACATGGCACTCAGCAAATGAAAACAAGGGTGACTATGTGCAGATCCAAAACTGTATGACAATATGAAATGGAAAAGAAGGAAAAAGCCAGAAAACTGCATGGCAGGACAAGTTGCTACTGATTCTTATGACACATGTCTTGGAACTGCGCCAGAAGATATACAATGATCAAATAGCCACATGACTGAGAAGACTTACACCAAGTCAGTCCAAATATGCCAGCAGTAGCTGGGGTACAGATAGCAAGACAACAGAAGAAATATTCAGTAATGCGTCTGCTTTTGTTATGCATTTTAGGGCAAATGCAAAAAAAAAAAAAAAAAAAAAAAAAAAAAAAGCAGTGAAAAATGATTGAACTCCTGCTTGTTTACATTAGACAATTTATGGCAGAGAACAGTAAGATATTTTGGATGAAGTCTGGATTAAGCTGAAGCCAAGCAGATTGTTATGAAATACCATTTCCTGCTATTAAAAAAATAATGACATGAACATTTACAGAATGGGATTTTTTCAGGACAGGTTATTCAGCAGTCTGGTCACATTCTTTGAATGCTGTGCAAAACTAAAGTAAGTGGAGGCTAAGTAGGCAGGGGCTGAGAATACTCTCAGTAAAGAGGCACATATTTATCCGTTTGAAAAATTGAATATTTAAAAATATATTTTTAATTGTAAAAAAGGCCAAATTAAATGAGACTGAGCCAAACAAAAAGAAAATGACTGAACAGAAACATTTCTTTTCATATTACTGACTTTAAAAAGACATTTTCACATTTAATACTACAAATCACAGCCAAAACTGGTAAAATAAAGTATTACAAAATGTTTGACTACCTCTATATCAAGTTATTACAAATGAAGCTGTAGTTACAGGATGCTACTAAACAGGGTACAGTACAAGATAAAACAACAGTTATTTAAAAGCTTCCACTTGCCTCACAGAAATAAACAAATCTAGATGAAGTTGAAAACAGAAATGGTAAAAATTGTGTTTCCTCAACAGAGAAAGCATATAAGGTGTTTTCACATTAAAGACTACAAAGCAGCAGCTAAATATGCAGGAGGTAAGAGTACAGGATGCTACTGAGATTGTAAGAACCAGCACTGTGATCAATAAAACTGGACAACTAAACGTGCAAAAAGAAAACATATATATGTTCAAGTTTCAGGACCTCAGATGTAATGAGATTAGCATATATTAGTGACAGGGGTGGGGTGTATCCCCCATTTTAAGGGTACATGGGTTGAAACCACCTTCAAAAATGCTTTAATTACATTGCAGTCAGCTTTGAGGTTTGAGTTTTGCTGTAATTTGAGCACATTTGAGTATTATTTTTCAATGTTGTGGGACTCACAATTACAGGTTTTGCACTTTCAATAGCAAGATGAAGAATAGATTGTGAAAGTATGTGCAAAGGCATACATAGCTTTTAGTAATGCATACTGTGTGTGAAATATGCCACTGCATGACCACAGTCCATTTCAAAATGCTTTTGTCAGCCATTCTGTCATTCTTGGGGTCACTATATTTGCAGTTACTGATGAAGCTGTGATACAAGTGGCTTGTTGGAACTGCATCATTACATAACATTACTCAGTCAAGTAAATACATTATTCATTCCTCTACCATTCCACTTTCATTCCAGACAGCTGTATGTGGATCTGTGATGGGGTGTGGTAGAAAATGACTACATTAAAACTCAGGATAAAGAGTTTATGTCAAAAGTTTAGAACCAGACCAAAGTGTGATGACCCACCACTGGACCAGTAATCAAGGAGTCTCAATCCTCACCACTGGCAACAGTGAGGAATGTACACTGGGAGGGTAACAGGTACACACACAGTATTTCCAGATGCAGCTCTCCGCTTCAAGTGCAGTTTCCCTTAAGAGCACACAGAGACCACAGTCAGTCCAGGGCTGGTTTCTCTCTCTTTCTCCAGATCCCCAAAAAGACTCCCCACTGGCACAGCTATAGAGCTGAGATCTCAGCTGAGTGGCCAAGTCAAGACCTCCAGCACCCTCTCTGTCCAACCAGTGCTTTGTGTCCCTGCCCAAGTAGCTGACACACACACACTCTTTGAGATTTGATTTACACACACACACACACAGACACACACACACACACACACACACACACACACACCTGGGAAAGGCTGGCGCAGGTGTACTAGCTATGCCCCCTTTTGCCCAGACTATAAGGTAGTTATCAATGCCACCAGCAAATTCCTTATCAGCTACTTTAAGGCCCTTAAAAAGGGGTATCCAATATTACTGTGTAATATTAATATTAATACAAATGGCAGTTTGACCAAGAGCAAGGCTATTAGGAGTGGCCCACACAGTGTTAAAAATAAATATACAAGTACTCTCAAACGTTAAATATCTCTAGACAGATCACCCACAATAAAAGGTTTAAATATACTTAATAATAAATAATAAACTAACAAGAAAATACTCAGTATATAATCACAGTGACATCAGAGTTCGAAATCACAGGAAATATTTAAACCAACATTGCAGGACAGTCTCAAATAAGTAAAGAAAAATATCTAAACTAAGCTTTGCTATATTCCTGACTATGTCTAAGAGAGTTACTATACCTTAGAAACTTACTTACAGAGCGCAGCAGATGTTGTGATAAATGGTTCTTGTCTGGTCCAAGACAGAATACAGAATGCTGTGTCTCTCTAAGAGACTTTTCAAATTAATATATCCAATATTACTGCTGGGATAGCTTGCAGAATGACATCATTCTTGTCATCTGACTCTATCCCAGGTGAAACCCCCCACTGCCAGAATCTGGCAGTATTTAGCATCTACCTGTGAAAATACATAGACCTCACATCCTTGGCAGATGCTGGAAGTCACAATTGCATTCCTTCAGATTTCAAAATTAGTAATTAGTTCCCTCCAATGGCAGTACAGGAAGCTTTGCAGCACAGACATGATGTCTCCAGCCTAGCCTATAAAGTAATTTAATTTCAGCTATTTTTCTGACGTTAACATTCTGTAGTCCAGTTTCCCCTGTTAAAATATACACATTTAAATAGTTACAATAATGCATGTACATTTCTGTTCTCTTCCAGCAGGGCACACTGTGGTTACATTTTAAGCACGAGCACTTTATAAAATACCTTTTTAACACACGTCTGTACAGACCAGTTTGATATACATATGACATACAGTTCTAATATGGTTGTAACACAAACATCTTATATAAATCATGTTGATATTCACAAATGACATATAATTATTTACAAAATTCCAGATAGCTGTGCTGGCAGTATCCCCCTTTGTCACACAAGGAAAATTTCTTGTTGGAATCGTGACATTTGTTCTTGTGGTTATAATGGTTATATACATGTTAGCTATACCCGAAAGTAACACATTATAATCAGGACATTAGCAAGCCCCTTCCAAAAATGCACACAGCTTTCAGTCATTAAATGCAGTATAAATCGTATACCATCACATTATACTCCTCTGCACTTACAAGGCATTCTGTATATTTTAACCTGCTTTAATTTGTAGCCCCCCCTTTTTTTACTCTTGCAGTGGAGGAGCTTTTTCGCAAAAATAACTTCAACAGATAAAACATAGAAAATACAGTAAATGAATAAAAACAAAACAGCCCATTTTCTAAGTTGAGACTATCCTCCAGATTTGCAATGTTGGGAACACCAGGCCTTCCAGGGGCAGTGAAAGTATAAAGCCCCCTGCCTATGGTATTAGGCCTCAGAATGTTTCAAGGTGGTTTGATATTCCCCAACTCACCACCCTGATGCATATTATTATTTGCTTTATTTTGTTGTGGTAACTGAGAAAGCTCAACTTGGAATAGCTCATTCATAGTTTATGTCCTGCATAAAAAGTTCCACCAACAATATAAAGAAATGATAATAATGCATGTACGAATATTGACTACATATAGGGAATTGATGTTCATGTACTTGCTCAGCAGAATGAAGGATGTCATGGAAGTGCTGTGAAAGGTATAGAATAAAGGTGCAATTCACAAGGCCTGAAATCATTATGTCCCAAGACTGAATCTCACAAATAATTTTTGCCACTTGCTTCTTTTGACTTGTGAGCTGCCTGTCACCCTCAATCACATGCCCTTATTATATTATATTATATTATATTATATTATATTATATTATATTATATTATATTATATTATACTATATTATTGTGATGCCCCTGCACTGGCCCAGTAATCAAGGAGCCTCAATCTTTACCACTAGCACCAGTGAGGGACGTCCACATTGGGAGGATGACAAGTACACACACAGTAAAGTCCAATTTCCCTTAAGAGCACACAGAGATCACAGTCAGTCTGCAGCTGGTTTCTCCCTCTTTCTCCAGATCCCCAATAAGACTCACCACTGGCACAGCTATTGGGTTAAGATCTCAGCTGTGTGGTCAAGCCTAAACCTCCAGCACCCTCTCTGTCCAACCAGTGCTTTGTGTCCCTGCCCAAGTAGCTGACACACACACACACACACACACACACACACACACACACACACACACACACACACACACACACACACACACACACACTTTGAGATTTGATTTATATACAAACGGACACTCCTGGGAAAGGCTGGCACAGGTTCACTAGCTATGCCTCCTTCTGCTCAGACTATAAGGTAGTACCAGCTGTCACCAACCACTATGTATCAGCTACTATAAGGCCCTTCCCAAAGGGTGACCAATTCTACTGTGTAATGTTACTATTATCTAAATGGTAAGTGTGACCAAGACTTTCAAGGCTATTTAGGAGTGGCCCATACAGAGTCACCAAATACATATGCAAGTACTCTAAGAGCTTAAATATCTCTAAACAAACCAGCCACAATCAAAAGGTTTAAATATATTTATTAATAAATTATAAAAGAACAAGACAATATTCAATAATTCAGCACAGTGACACAGAGTTCAGAATGACAAGAAATATTTTAAAACAACATTGCAGGACAGTCTCAAATAAATACAGAAAACATCTAAACTAATCTTTACTATATTCCTATCTATATCTAAAAGATAATTTCACTAGTTACTTACTGTTAGCAAGGCAGAAGTGCTGAAGATGGATGTTTCCAGGTCCAAAGACAAATACAAAATGCACAGTCTCTGAGAGAGTTCCCAAATTAATATCAAAACATTACTGCTAGGTCAGCTGGATGACATCACTATTTGTCATGTGCCTTCAGTTCCCAGGCTAACAGATACCAACAAAATGTTTAGCATCTCTGTGTGAAAAGTACATATCACTCAGAATTTTGCCTAGAACTGGAAGTCATAAAACAGTTAACACTTTTACATTTTAAACCTAGTAATTATTTATCTTTCAAGACAATAGAAAGAAACTCCTAGCTCTAGTCTTCCTGTCTCCTTCAGGGAAACTGAGAGTTAAACACAATTGTAAAACAATTCACTTATTTTCTTAGAGTTTGCAAGTTAACTCTGTTCTTTTCCAGTAGGGTACAATGTGGTTACATTTTTGAAGCTCAGTACAGAACATACAGTTCAACACACACTTCTGCACCAGTAGTTTAATATACACATAACATATAGTTATCTTACATTTGTAAGACAAGCCTATGGATCATATTAATATTCACAAATAACATATGATTACTCACAAAATTCCAGATAGCTGGACTGGCAGTGTCACAATTCTCTATAAATCATATTAATGTTTTCAAGTGGCATATAATTATTTACAAAATTCCGACTGGCAGGATTTCAGTTTGTCACAATTATATACTATATATTATAGACACTGAAATCCAGCAGCCCACTTAACTAGTTAACAAATATTAAATAAATAAAATCCACCTCTTGTGACACCTCTAGTTAAAATTAAAGGATGTTTTGCAAGTAATTTTATGACCCTAACAGCAATTGTCAAGTCTTTTTTGTACATTATTTTGAACATGCACAAAACCATAAATTGAATATACATGTGGAAAGGTATATGACCATGGCATTTGTGGAGATGTTAGCCATTCATTTGCTATGGCTTTCCTTATATAAAACACTAGATTTAAAGCTTTGATGGAAACTGGAGCACTAAAATAATGTTACCCCTCGATCATTGGCATCAGGAATTGTATGACTGTTTTTGGATTGTGCTGAAATTTTGATGGGGCCATCAGGGCAAAATTGTACCTCACTAGCAGCATATGGATAAGTGGATTTACTACAGGCCAAATGGCCAGCACTGGTAACTATGTCACCTTTTATTTATTTGCACTGCTTCTCCATGTATTATCAGCAGAAGGTGTGTCACCATCTACCTCTATGGGCATTGTTGACTGTGATGGTAATGCTGGTAGGAATGACAGCAGGCAGTAATCTGTCAACATTCACCTGCAAGGATTATTCTTCATTTTTGCTTTTAACAAGAGCACTGACTGGAACATATTTCTGACCTGCTTCACTCCTGAGAATCTGCAATCATATTTTGAAGGATCTAATAAAACTGCAAAGTATGACAGCTGTCCACCTCTGACCAGTGACACCCGTACCATGCTTTGCATACACTCTAACTTGGTAATGAAATTCTTCATTTGTCAGAATCATTACCTGGTGAATGCAGTTTCTGCTACCCATGCAGTTTGTTCTCAGTTTAGCCTTTCAATAAAATTCATAAAAGTTCTTCTACAGAGCATTCGATTACAGAGTGGATTTCATCTACATACATAATCCAGAAAGTTTCTTCCAGATGGGGTTCTGTTTGCTTAGGACATAATGCATGCTGGGACAGCAGAAAAGAATTGTCCAGTACTGGCATGGGGCTGTAAAAGAAAGTGTAAACATTAGTCCCAGTGAAGGACATCTGGTGGGGAGTCTGAAGGCTAAGTTAGTAGTAGATTGTGATAGTTCTTTATACAGCCAGAACTTTGGAATAGTCACTTACCAAAATTAGGTTTCAGCACCTACAGGCATGCTTCTATGCAAATAGTAACTCATTGCAACAGTTAAAATCTTCAAAGCATTCCAGACAGGTAATCAAATTGTAAATATATCAAATTCAAAACATTACTGATTGTTCCATTGTCTAAAATCAAGCTTTAAGGATACCACCAAGGTATTTTTCACACCTAATCACTTGGAATATATGTCTCTCTTTTCAAGAAGTACTATTTCACAAAGTAAAAGTATTTAGAGCATGGAGATGGTTGACACTGTGACACAGAGAATGCAGTGCTGCTGTTGAGGATAGGATATCACAGTAGCCTTTTATACAGGCATTCATTCTTCTTCTGACCTGCAGATACTGTGAGAAGTGTCTGTATTGATTCTTCTCTGTCAACAGTCTTGGGTCTAAAGCGCTGCTGCCTTGGATGGTGAACATTACCAGCAACTTGTGGACATGTTGGTAAACTTTGAGCTGGTGATGACATCATGAGGAAAGAAGCAGACACCAAATTGTCATAAGTAGCTTACCTGTCCACCTGCAAAGCATGCATTTAATCAGAATGTTTATAGCTGCTGGCAAACTAGTCACAGAGAGAAAGATCTATGGTTCTGCAAAGAGTATGAAGAGAATGACATTATTTAATATTAACCAGCCATACACTGGAAACACATGCTGTCATAAAGTTACGTACTACAGCAATGAGAATATAACACATCACTCTGGGCAAGAGTAATTTTTAATGTTGCTTCTTGTATTTCCAGACATTGTCAACTTTGTCATTACGAATATTTACAACTTGTAGTAGGCATCTGTTAAAGATAGATATTACATGCTGTATTAAACAGTCACTGAACCTATACCGCCCAATGCAGACTTTTTTCAATATTATTATTTCATGACTATTGTTAGCCTCGTGCTCATCTGACCAATTTTCCTTAAGTGTTCTCAGTTGTAATTACATATGCTCACTGTACAGTTTTGCATTGTGCAGAAATGCCAGGGTGCATAACCTGCTGCTTAAGTCCATTCTGTACCCATCAAATATAAATCATATCACACGTTTGGTTTCCAGAAGTCATAGAGATAAGTTCAGTGCTACCTATATACATAAATTAATTGAAGATATGCAACCGTGTTTCTTTTACATTTTTTTCTTATTTATCGATTTGTCTTTTTATCTTCCTTAACTTAGGTAAAGTTAATTTATTATTACTTGGAATTATACAATGGTGCAAACATACTCCAATGCAATGAATAGCAGAGCTCAAATGAAAACTTACACATCCTGCAAACACACAATAGCAAAGGTGTCGCCACTTGAGGAAATGAAGCTACCCTCGTTTTCTTTCCCTTGCAGATCAGCAGTGAAGTTTAAAAACAAAATTAGGTGTTGAAAGCTGTTCCCAGTGTAACAAGCCACAACACACTACTTATTATAGCCAGTATTTTATGTCATATTAGATTCTTTTAAAAGAGAGGGTTCTTTTTACTTCTGTGTAAGCCTGTCATTTGTTGAGAATAATATCTAACTTTCATAGAATGTACAGCTATGATGTCAGTGGTTTGTGATATCCACCTCTGTATGATACACACACCTTTTCTTTAACATCTAATAGAAAACAATACTTTCTCTGATACACTGATTTCAGTTTTGACATGCTTGGCTGGAGAACTTCTGCTTCAACAAGCTCAGCTTGAGCAGTACAGCTGCCTTTCTAGTCATAGCACATGTAGAAGAAGACAAGAACAAATATGTTCCTAAAATCCAACATTCAGAGATCTGTATCAGGTGGAGTTTTTGGAGCTTATAAGGCAGCTATAAGTTACTATGAGCATGAAAACTGTGAGCAACACTGCCCTTCCAAAAACGTCAGACAGGAAGACAGCATTATAAAATTTACAGGCAAAGCGTCCTTTGTCAGTTTCCGATAAATGAACATATAGTCCATGATGTTATGTTGTCCTATCTCGCCTTCATTCTTGCAATGATGGGTTCGGAGCCGATTCTCGGCTCTGACTCAGCTGAATATACAGCTGAAAGACTCAAACTTGGCTTGTGGCAAGTAGGTATCCCATAATGCAGTGGTGTAATTCCCTAGCTCTCGTTTGGAGCTTTATGAGGTTGGATGCACTCATCTTGGCCTTGGCTAAGTTGCGAAAAATTTTCTTCATATTTCCTTTTATAACCTGTAATCCTGTTCTATTTTGTAATAGATAGCTTAGTATTTAGTAATATCTAAATTGTTGTGTTTTTTCCTGCATTGTAGCTACATAGTTATAGCTTTATTCCCTTTGGTGCTGCTTTTGGCCATCGTTTCGTAGGCCTAACTGTATCCCTTGTAGTGTTTGTTGTGTCTTCTCGTAGTTAATTAGTAGCTCATTTAAGTTAGAGAGCTCTTCGACCGTTTTAGTTAGAGGGCTTGTAGTTGGTGTGTTGTTTTTTCTGGGAAATAGGGCCGTTTGAGTTAGAAGCCCTATTTTACTCCCTTGTTGTCTGTCTCCTTCATGTTTCCTGTAGTTAACCATAGCTCAGTTAGTTTAAATAGTTACATTTCTTGCAATTATATTGTGGTCTTATCTTTATCATGTCTAAAGACTCAAAGGAGAGGGGACATAAGCCTTCGGGCTTCAAAAAATGCCAGAAGTGTTCACCAAAAATGTCTATCACAGATGGTCATGTCATATGTGTGTATTGCCTTAGAGCTATTCATTTACAAGAGGATTGTATGTTTTGTCATTCCTTCAGTACCAGGGTTTTACAAAAAAGGAGAAACAAACTGGCCCTTAAAGGGCTCTTAAAGCCATCTTTTGAGGAAGCTATCCGCAGTTCTTCTTCCTCTTCTTCTTCTCCTTCTTCTAAAAAGGAAAACCCCAAAAGAGACAATCACCTGCAACATCAGCTCAGTTGGAGCCGCCAGTCAAGTTACCAAAAACTTCTAAAGCCACTACATCCTCGGCTCCACAGTCCTCATAGCTGTCGGGGGTTATACTAATTGACAAGCCTGGTTTTTCGGTTCCAAAGTCCTCGGAGCCACAAGATACCTCTTCTCAGAGCCAGTCCATGGATATTTCACCAGTTTCTCTGACACTGAGATTTCCCATTCAGCACAGGTCTCGTTCTCCATCCCTATCCTCCAGGTACACCAAGAGCTTATCTGACGATTACATGGAACGGGTGGTGCGCCGACACTAACGAAATTATTTTTGGCTCTGACCCATTTGGTCCAGGAGCCTGCTGTACCAATCGTACCCACTGTTGTTCCTCCTCTGAGCCAAGCTGGACCTTCGGTACCAGAGTGCTTGGTACCACTTACTGTGCATCCGATTCCAAGACCCCCTTTGGTGTTCACAGAGCTGACTTCTGCTCCGTCACTCTCGGTGCCATCTAGAGAGTCTGGGAGATGGGGTTCCCCGGTTGGCCCTCAGGGGGGATTCTCAGCCCCAATCATCTTTGGTGCTGAGCCTACCCCTCAGAGCGTTGGTCTGTGTTAGCTCACCTCCTACGTCAGACTTAGGTCCAATCTCGCTGGTTCTGGTGCCTTCTTCTGTCTCCTTGGAACTGAAGGAGTCTTTGGAGCCAGTGGGATCTGCCTTTGGGCTGATGAGCTCCACATAAGGATACAAGCACTCGTCCCCCTAAGGCACCAGCTACTGTCTCAGCACCACCCATTCCACAGGACAGCAGAGATCCAGAGTCTCAGGATCTCCCATTGGGTGAACCTCTCTCCTCTGAGGCCTTCCCAGAATATCCTTCTGAGGAGCCACCTAGGAAGAGAACTTGCAAGAGGAAGCATGTAGACTCTCCAGATGAGTCCATCACTTCAGACACTGACCTCGAGGAGTCAGAAGGGTCCCCATTGTCGTCCTCTGATGATATCTCATTTGCAAATATTCTAGAGATCCTTAAGCAGAGAGGTGGCTGGCAGGCCACCACCCCTTCTGATGAGGAGTCAGTGTACCTGAAGGCTTTTGGATCTCAACCTTCAGCCTCCTGGGTGTCTTCACCTTTCGATGAGCTAATGGACCTGGTTAGTCAAAAGGCATGGGAGTCACCTGACACAATGGAACCAGTCCCTCGGAGGCCAAACAAATTCTTGTCAGCTCCTTCGGGAAAGGATTTACTCACTAAGGGGATACCTGTATATGCTATGGTGGTGACAGCAGCCACCAAGAAGGGACTTTCAGAGACATCCTCATCTGTTCATCCTTTGAAAAAAGACTCTCGAATGATGGACAGATTTGGGAAGTGTGTCTTTTGATCAGTGACATTTACAGTCCAATCGCTGAACTACCTAACTCACTTTACAAGGCTACAAAGAGATCTCCTGAAAGAGCTAGGAGATACTTTACAAGGTACATTAACTGTGGGGGTGAATGAGAAGGTCTCCTCCCAGCCATCCACCTTATATTTCGTCATCTCCTCCATGAGGCTGATGTCCTACGCAGCTGATGGAGCGAACAGAGCAGCGGGTTCCGGAGTTTCCCTTAGGAGACACTCCTGGATGCACTTGTGTAATTGTGTGGAGCCCTTTCAGTCTACTTTTACTAATGCCCTTTTTGAGGGTTCCTCACTCTTTGGACCCAAAGTAAAAGACACTCTCACCCAATGTGAGCAGGAAGGAAAAACTCTCTCTGCTGTTGGAGTACATTTTTCCATACCCTCAAGACCTTATCCAAAAGGGCAGAAGAGTGGGAAAATGTGATTTAAAAGATCCCAGGGAGTTTTCCAGGACGCATGGGGTGATTCCTTCCCCAGGAGCAGAGGGGGGGGTAACAATGGTAGACACCGCCCCAGAGGCAGAGAGGGCCCACAGAACCAGGGTGACTGTGATTCCTTTTTTGGACGCCCTTATCCGCGCTGCTGAAGGGAGCAAGCAACTATAGAGATTCAAAAGTTGCTGCAAAAAAGAATCATCCAAGAAGTCCCTGCAGACCAAATAGGATTCGGAACTTACTCAAGATTCTTTTTGGTGCCAAAAAGAATAGGGGACTGGAGACCCATATCAGACCTAAGCAAATTAAATTAATCTGTCAAGAAGTCAAAGTTCCGAATGGTGACACTGCAGTCTATACTTCCCTTTTTAGGGAAAGACGATTAGATGTGCTCAATAAATCTTCAAGATGCTTACTACCACAAAACAATGGACAGGACATCGAGAAGGTACTTACGCTTCTGGCTGGGAGACAGTCATCATCAGTTCTGAGGTCTGCCCTTTGGTCTCACTACAGCCCCCAGAGTGTTCATCAAATGCAAGGCAGTAGTCATGGCTAACCTGAGGCGTGTAGGATTCTGAGTGCTTCCCTATCTAGACAACTGGCTCCTATCTGCCACCACCAAACATCTACTCCAACAAGCCAGGGATCTAACTTTGGACATATGCACTCAGTTGTGTATTACAGCTAACTTTCAAAAATCTGCCTTGTTGCCCTGTCAACATATTACATTTATAGGCGCAGCTCTAGACACCGCTTCTATAGTAGCATGTCTTCCAACAGAGAGAGTTGTAGCACTCAGACAGCAGATACTTTATCTTCTTCCCAAGACCAAGGTGAAAGCTAAGATAATTCTAAGATTATTAGGGACAATGGCTTCCATAATAATACTGGTTACTCTTGCCAGAATTCACATGAGGATCTTTCAATGGCTATTGTTCTCCCAATGGTCACTTAAAGAGCTTCCTATGTCTCACCCAATCAGGATAACAGAATCACGCAAAAACGACTTAAGATGGTGGATACACTCCAGTCATGTGACCATAGGGAGACCCTTTGCTCCACAACAACCCATAGCTATGGTGACCATGGATGCTTCCCAGATAGGGTGGAGGGGGCATTATCTGAGGAGAACAGTCCAAGGTACATGCCAAGAACATGAGGCTCATTTGCATATAAATGTTCTAGAGATTAGAGCAGTGCTTCTTGCGTTACAAGCATTTCATGACTCTCTCCATCTAGGGACAATTGCGATACAGTCAGACAATATGTCTGTGGTTTGGTACATAAACAAGCAGGGGGGAACCAGATCTTACCCCCTTTGTCATGAGGCCCTAAAAGTTTGGCAATAGGCAGTTTCTTCCCAGCACTTTCTAATAGCAGCGCACATTCTGGGGAAGTCCAATGTGATAGCAGACAAGCTGAGCAGGGCAATTTTAATGCCTCATGAGTGTTCTCTCAATCAGAATGTAGCAGAAAGGATTTTCCAAACACGGGGTCTGCCTTGCTGCAGTCTTTTTGCCACTCCCATGAATGCCAAGTGTAGCAACTACTTTACCCTAATTTCCTCTCTGAGGGAGACATCGAGAGACACGCTTGCTCATGATTGGCCCTCGGGACTTCTGTAGGCCTTTCCTCCATTTCCTCTCATATCCAGAGTCATTCAGAAAACACAGTCCTTGAGAAGCAGGATAATTCTCATTGCTCCTTACTGGCCTTGTCAAGTTTGGTTCCACTTCCTTTGGCCACATGTTCAGGAGAAGCCTTGGACTCTGGACCCCGTTCCAGACCTGCTGACACATATGTTAGGTGCACTTCATCCTTCTCTCCACACCCTAAAATTGACAGTTTGGTTGCTTGACTTCCCAATTTATTCAGGCTTCAGAATTTCACTCCTACAGTTAAACATATCTTAATGTCCTCTCATAAAGCTTCCACTAGAAAACTGTATTCTAGCAAATGGAAAAGGTTTTCCCTATGGGCTCAAAACAGGAACATGTTTTGTGCCCATCCACTCTATTTTGAAAATTTTGGTGAAACTCTTCCAACACGGTTCAATTGCAGCAACCATCAGAGTACAACTCGCGACTGTTTCAAATTTCCACATTGGTGATTCTATCTCGAGTTTAATGTCACACAGGTTGTGTAGAGCCTTCTTGAAAGGTGCCTCCTTATTAAGATCTCCCTTTAAGGAACTCCTTTCTCCTTGGGATTTAAATTTTGTTCTATCTCACCTGATGTTACCACCTTTTGAACCCTCATTATCTTCAGACCTCAAGTTCCTTCCTGGAAGACCATTTTTCTGGTGGCTATAACATCTGCTCAAAGGTTCATATGTTCATAGGTAAGTACTAGGCTATCTGCCCGAGGCCATATGTAAGCCTAGCCAGAATGTGTTGGCTTTCGCTGCCCCCTTAGATTAGTTCCCTGTGCCTCTGTCCAGCAGAGCCATTAGTTTCCTGTGTCTCTGTCCAGCAGAGCCACTGCAGTGATCCCCGGGGTACATTTTCTGTTTCCCATCCACTCATCAAGATTTCTGTTGAAGAGTGCTAGTGAGGGGATCTGCCTAATGTAGATTGGAATCCTGTTCCAAAGCATGGGGAGTCTCTGGGACAGGAATCTATCCCTCCAGCACGTCCTATTTATTGCTGTGGTGAGGTTTAGATCCCTAGGGCATGTGGCTCTCTGGGATTTGGTTTTTTTTTTAGGTGGAGCATGTCCATCAATTCTGGGTTGGACATGGCCTTGTATGTCAGGCAGAGATCACCTCTGAGTAAGCGGTATGCAACCAAGTACAACTGGAGTTTCTTCAGTCGGGCTGCATAGGGCATATGTTTGAGGCCAGTAATCTTGGTGAGGTACTTCTGTGGTCTTTCCAACTGTTGCAGGTGCCTTGTAAGGTACATCCCAAATGGGGCGTTGTACTCTATGATGGGTCTGATGAGTGATGAGAAGAGGGGCACAATAACCTCTTTTGTTCTAGATGCAAACCCTTTTGTGATTAGATGAGCCACATAGAAGGATTTTCTAACCACCTTGGCAATATGATTATCAAAGGAGAGATTACTATCTACTTGGGTCCCCAGATCCCTTATTACATTTTCTGTATTTTGGGGACTACCACGTATGTGGTAGTTCACGGGTACTTTGTTTTTTCCAAAGGGGATGACTATGCACTTTTTGGCATTTAGCTTGAGGCCATGATTTTGACACCAGGTATCTGTCTCAGCGAGACCCCTCTGGGGGATGTCTGTATCAGCTGGAGAGTCAATTATGGCCCCCAGTTTTCAGTTGTCTGCAAACTTGTTCAGCCATAGTTCTCCTGTGCTTGCCTGTACCTCTGAGAAGTATATACCAAACAGGAGGGGTCACAGGACTGAGCCCTGGTGGATGCCACTTGTAACCGGTTTAGAGTCGGACCTAGAGCCTGCAACTCTCACCGTGTGGATTCTATACATGAGCCAATTGGCAACCCATCTCGTGATGTAGGGGTTTATGTTCAGGCTGGTGAGCTTGTCTATAATACCAGAATGGGGAATGGTATCGAAAGCCTTTGCGAGATCGAGGTAGGCTGTGTGGACCTCCTTTCCCTCATCTAAAGCTTTGGTAACTGTCTCAAAGAAGCCCACCAGGTTTAGGAGGTACGATCTGCCCTTAATAAAGCCAAACTGGGTAGGGTCCAATGTTTGGAGGTTCCCAATGTCTCTGTTAATGAGTTCTATGATGATGCGCTCCATAGCCTTGCAGACCAGGCTAGTCAGGCTTATAGGGTGATAGTTCCCAGGGTTTGTTGTGGCTCTACCTTTGTGGAGCGGGATAACTGTTGCTGTGCACCACTCTATGGGTATGTAGCCTGTAGAGAGGCTGACTTTGAACAGTGTGTTTAGGTGAGGAGTTAGTTAATTTTGAAGTTCGTGTAAGCCACAGCCTGGGACACCGTCCGGTCCCATTGAAGCTGTGTTTTTGACTTTGGATAGGACTGTTTTAACCTGTGTGTCAGTGATTGCCGGGGCTCTACATTCTTCTGGTATGGTTATGGGCCCTTTAGGGGGTGAGAGGGGGGTGAAAAGTTTGCACTAAACCTGTCTGCCTATTTTGTGCCATTCTGCACTAACGCAGAGCAGATCTGAGAGTTTCCACTTAGGTTCTTGACATAGCTAAAGAATGTTTTGTGGTTATCTTTGGAGTCCTTGGCAATTTTTCTTTTGAAGCTAACCTTGGATGATTTTATGAGGGGTCATAGTTTCTTGCTGATACTGATCAGTGTTGTCTTTCCTTCTTGGGATTTTACTATTTTCTGTATTAGTTGCCTCCTTCTATTGTATAGCTTGTTTATGGCAGGGGTCCACCAGACTGGTTTCCTTTTCTTGGAGGAGTGAGTCTTGGTTTTGCTTGGGATAGCATGATCCATGCATTCTTGCAGGTGCACATAGAGTGCCTTTGTAAGGGATTCAGCAGCTTGGACAGGTTTGTCCTTTAGCATGGGGGCTGTGAACCTTTTCACCTCGGTCTTACGTAATGTGAAGTTTGCTTTTAAAATGTTTTTCACAGTAGTTTCCTTGATTGGGGGTGGGGGTTAGAATATGGATATCCAGAGTGATTAGTCTATGATCTGATCTTACCAGCGAGGGGTTGACCTCCGGTGTAGAACACCGGTCGCCCATGTTGGTGATGCCCAGGTCCAATATGTTGTCATCTCTAGCGGGGGTGTTGACCAGTTGATCCAGGGGGTTCAAGTTTATAAATTCTAGGAAGCGTTGGGCAACGGAGTTAGTACTTTAGTAGTTCTCTCAGTTAATGTTTGGGTAATTGAAATCACCCAGTATTAGGGCATTTGGTATGACCTTCATATTTCCCAGTGTCTCCAGAAATGGGGAATGGGAGTCCTGGGTCATGGTGGGTGATCTGTAGCAAGCTACAATTTGAATTGCAGTTTTGCCTGTTGTTAGTTGCACATGGATGATCTCGGAGGCATTGTGCTGTGCCACTAACCTGGAGGTGTGGGTATCCTTGAGGAATATGGATACACCCCCGCCTTTTGTGTTTCGGTCTGGGTTCTGTGGCCAAAAAGTATGGTATGAGTTATAGCCTGGTAGTGCTGGGGTGCTCTCTGGAGCCTTAAACTAGGTTTCTGTTACTGCACAGACATCAATGTTCTCCATACTGAGGAGTGCCTCGAGTGCATGCATTTTGAGGTTTAGACTTCTGGCGTTGAGTAGCATTACCCTTAGTTTTTGGTTACTTGTGCAATTTACGGTGGTGGGTTTGTCTTTTGAGCCTTGCCTAAAAAAAGGCACTATGGGGGCAGCAAAAGCCTTGGCCAGTATTAGAAAGCCTGAGGGTGACAGGTGCAAGCCATCTCTTGCGAAGCAACGTGGCTTGTCGAGCATGTCATCCCAGGCGGGCAGATACTGGATCCCCTTTGAATGACACCAGAAACTTATCCAATTGTTGAAATTGATAATTTTTTCTTTATACTGTGGCATCATTCTTGGTGAGGGCAGGATGCTACTCGTGGTTAGGGTCATACCGGCCTGGGCTATGTGATCAGAGAGCTCTTCCATGTTGCTTTTCATGTAGTCCAGGGAGGTACATCTCAGGTCATTTACACCAACATGGACAATGACAGAGTCATATTTGTACTTGTTCTGGAGCGACCTGAGTGCTTGTATTATGTGCTGGATCCTGGTGCCCGACAGGCAGCTAACTGTAACCTTCTCCTTTTCCAGCCTAGTTTGTGGAACATCAGTGTGCCTGACTATAGAGTCGCCTATTACTAGTGTGTTTGGTATGTTATTTTGCCTTAAGGGCTGTGATTGCATGGCACACTGATTATGTGAAGTATGTGTTTCATGGTTTGTGATGGGGTGTGGAGGTTGCTTGGGTGTCTGCTTTGGAGGTCTCCGTTGCTTTTGCAGATTTTTATTTAGAGCCTTGGAGTATGTTTTCGTGTATTTATGTGTGTTATTTGCCAGTGTTGGTTTAGTAGGTCTATGTGAGACTAGTGGTGTGTTGCAAGTATTTTCCTTCTCCTCTTGACGTCAGTTCTAGTCTTGGGTTGAGAGAGCTTTGCCTCCAGTTTGGCTGTATAATTGCATCTCTTGCATATATTAGTGTTTGGTGGTAGGAGGAGAGGGTTGTCTCTGTACATGAGACAGTTGTAACATTGCCTCAAAATGCCCAGATTCACCAATTGGACTGGAGAGTACACCTGAAACTGCCCTTTGGACATGCCTGAATAGGTAAAGTGAGCTGTTTTACTGATTGGCTAGTAGGGACGAATAGAGAGCCTTGTCCTTCTGGACAGTACAGGGGGGGGGGTCTAGTGCTAGGGTTAATTAGTGCTTGCTATGAGTTTTGAGCAAGTGCTGGACTGTGAAATGAATGGTTTGAGTGCTTAAGTTGAAAGTTTGTCTAGTTCCAGGGGAAAAATGAAGAATAGACTTTGTGGAGCCGGGAATAGTTTAACCCTAGCTACCTGGCGCTGCCCGGCGCGCAAAACCACACAAATGCGTTTTTTATAGCTGGGAAATGAAAGAGATAGAAACTAGCCCAAAACGGCCAATAAACTACTAACTTCTGGGCTGAAACCACTCCTCCAGGGACAGATAGGCTGCTCAAAGCTCCCCTGTTTCACAGGTGAACAGAGAAACTTCCTTCTATCCAAGTAAGGTATGGGTACATAGAAACTTGTAACACAGCCCTGAATTCAGCAATAACCTGAAAACTGGACTATACTAGTTGAGAAAGGCAGGAAACAAATTTTTTTTTTGTTTGTTTTTTTTGTTTTTTTGTTTTTTTTCAGAAAATAAAGCCGATACAATAAAAAAAAAAAACACTTTAAAAGCACAGAAATGGCTATTGCACTTAAGTGTGTAGCATACAACAGTTAAACAGATTATTTAAGCACATAAATAACTTAAAATAAAACACAGGAGAGAATAATGGCAGGGCAATATGCTCCTCATAAATGAGACATCCAAACAGTCAGAAATGACTTGCGCTATTGTTTGTGCTAAATACACAAGCACTTCATACAAAAGTACGATGTAATGCGAAAAGGCAGTTCACATAAACAGGCAGTTTTCACTTCACCAAGAATGATCCAAGAACAATAAAAAAACAAGTCCTTTTAATAGTACAAAAACATGGCAAGCGCTTTCACCCAAAGGCTTCCTCAGGCCAAAAAACAATCATTTTAAAACCAGTATATATAAATTAATTAATGGTGACGTCACTTCCTCCTAATCATTAAATAAACAGCATCTAATTTTAACATGCATTGACAGCTTATACAGACATACTAACGTAGCTTAAGCTATTGCTGTAAAAAACAATTAAAAACATATTACAAAATGTTTAAACATCAAGTGCCTTCCTAATTTCATGTATGTGTATATATACACAATAAATTATACACTTGATATAAACAATCATTATAAGTGCATAATAAAAAGTACTTCATAACATATTTGACCAATAAAAACAAAAAAATGATGATAGCACTTTAGGTTCTAAGCTTCCTTCCCTTTAACACAGGTTGAATGGGTACTTTGTCATTTAACCCAGGCTCCCGATCGGCTCGTAATCTAATAATCCATTTGGTTTCATTCTGTTCTGTCCAATTCTGGACATCACCCCTCCTAATGGTTGGCTGATTGATCTGAATTACCATAAATTTAAAAGTATGTTCTATAGATGTACTTAATACATGTTTGGATAGTGCATTTTTATCTGATTTGATCTGGATGTTGTATAAATGTTCTCTGATTCTATCCTTTAAACACCTGTCAGTCTTGCCCACATAAAAGGCTGGGCAAGACTTGCATGTGGCAAGATAAACAACATGTTGGGTATCACAATTAGCATAGGGATGAAATTTAAAACATTGCTGGGTAATGAGACACAGTGCAGGCTGGAGAAGTTGTTTGACCGCAACTGAGCTACAAAATATAAGTATCTTTTGATTATTTTTACAGATTACTGTTTTTATAATTTAATATATATAAAGCACTTTGTCTATTCAGAATCTTCACAAATCCTTATCTGTTTAAAAACTTTCATTTGACTCTGTAGTGCTTTTATTTAGTGCTTTGCTGTCTTAGGCTATTGTATAAACTGAAACATTTACTCTGTGTAATTATCTCTTGGCTAGTGGGGGCTGGTTCTTTTGTGTTCTTGTAAAAAAAAGTTGTTGTTCTGGTCTTTGTCTTTGCACACAGTGCAGGCTGGAGAAGTTGTTTGACCGCAACTGAGCTACAAAATATAAGTATCTTTTGATTATTTTTACAGATTACTGTTTTTATAATTTAATATATATAAAGCACTTTGTCTATTCAGAATCTTCACAAATCCTTATCTGTTTAAAAACTTTCATTTGACTCTGTAGTGCTTTTATTTAATGCTTTGCTGTCTTAGGCTATTGTATAAACTGAAACATTTACTCTGTGTAATTATCTCTTGGCTAGTGGGGGCTGGTTCTTTTGTGTTCTTGTAAAAAAAAAGTTGTTGTTCTGGTCTTTGTCTTTGCACACAGTGCAGGCTGGAGAAGTTGTTTGACCGCAGCTGAGCTACAAAATATAAGTATCTTTTGATTATTTTTACAGATTACTGTTTTTATAATTTAATATATATAAAGCACTTTGTCTATTCAGAATCTTCACAAATCCTTATCTGTTTAAAAACTTTCATTTAACTCTGTAGTGCTTTTATTTAGTGCTTTGCTGTCTTAGGCTATTGTATAAACTGAAACATTTACTCTGTGTAATTATCTCTTGGCTAGTGGGGGCTGGTTCTTTTGTGTTCTTGTAAAAAAATAGTTTTTGTTCTGGTCTTTGTCTTTGCACACAGTGCAGGCTGGAGAAGTTGTTTGACTGCAACTGAGCTACAAAATATAAGTATCTTTTGATTATTTTTACAGATTACTGTTTTTATAATTTAATATATATAAAGCACTTTGTCTATTCAGAATCTTCACAAATCCTTATCTGTTTAAAAACTTTCATTTGACTCTGTAGTGCTTTTATTTAGTGCTTTGCTGTCTTAGGCTATTGTATAAACTGAAACATTTACTCTGTGTAATTATCTCTTGGCTAGTGGGGGCTGGTTCTTTTGTGTTCTTGTAAAAAAAAAGTTGTTGTTCTGGTCTTTGTCTTTGCACACAGTGCAGGCTGGAGAAGTTGTTTGACTGCAACTGAGCTACAAAATATAAGTATCTTTTGATTATTTTTACAGATTACTGTTTTTATAATTTAATATATATAAAGCACTTTGTCTATTCAGAATCTTCACAAATCCTTATCTGTTTAAAAACTTTCATTTGACTCTGTAGTGCTTTTATTATACTTGGTGGCTTTGCAGTTGCCCGCCCCTACTGTGACACACCTCCCAATCTAGTGTCATTAGCTCATTCTTCTTAATACAGAGAGAACATTTGATAAGGCCTTCTGTTCCTCCTTTTTCTCTTTTCAAAAAGTAAAACAAAACTTTTTTTTTCTTTTTCGCCTGAACCTTCTTGTGTTCTTACTGTCCTTCTCAAACATATTGGAAATATACAGTATATTTCAGAGCATTTGTTATAACTGTATTTGCTATAACTGATTTAAGTATTTTTTCTGGCTTTTTGAATATTTACTGCTTAGCGACTGCATCTTAGCCTGTTTATACAGCTCTGCATTCTATTTAAACTGTTTTTGTGTTGATTAACTGTTTTGCACTCTTAAAAAGTTATTTGTTGCTTAATTTTACCTGTAAGCTAACACACTCAAGTGTGCTAGCCGCTTAAAAGCATTTATAGCATTTACTGTCTGTTTTTTTCCTTGTCTCTGTAAAAAAAAAAAAAAAAAAAAAAAAAAATCTCTTGTTTTCCCAGTTTCCCAGTCCAGTTTCAGAGTTGCTGATCCCTGGGCTTTGTTTTTAGTTCCTGTTACTGATCCATTGCCTTATTAGGAAGGAGGGAAGTTTCTTTGCTTACCAGTGGGAGTGGGAAGCACTGAGCAGCCTTTTTGTCCGAATTGGTGAAGTTTCAGCCAGAAACTAGTAGTCCATTGGTTGTTTTGGGCCAATTCCTAGCTCCTTTCAGCCCCCTGCTATAAAACACGCTAAACACGTGTTTTCCAGCTTGTACCAACTCAGCACAGATCCTCGTGGTGGCCTGCAGAGTGATCCAAGCAGCAGAGAGCTAAAAGAGTGACTTTCTACCAGATATAAGTATTTTTTGTGGCTTTCCCACTGTTATTAAGCTAGCGACTGCATTTCGCCTGTTTTACTGCTACCTTAAGTGATTTCTGCATTTTACACTGTTTATTGCACTTTAAGTTACTAATTGTTGCAAATTGTTTCTGTAGGCCACACACTAAAGTGCGCTAGCCGATTTACAGCATTTATAGCATTTACTGTCTGTTTTTTTCCTTATCTCTGTAATAAAACAAAAAAATCTCTTGTTTTCCCGCCTTACTGAACTACAGTAGTCCAGTTTCAGAGTTGCTGATCCCTGGGCTTTGTTTTTAGTTCCTGTTACTGATCCATTGCCTTATTAGGAAGGAGGGAAGTTTATTTGCTTACCAGTGGGAGTGGGAAGCACTGAGCGGCCTTTCTGTCCGATTTGGTGAAGTTTCAGCCAGAAACTAGTAGTCCATTGGTTGTTTTGGGCCAATTCCTAGCTCCCTTCAGCCCCCTGCTATAAAACACGCTAAACGCGCGTTAGCGCGGAGTTGCCACTGTTGCACACAAGAGCAGCGGCGGTTAAACAAGGTTAACTATTCGGGCCATCTAAATTCCACTCTTCAAATTTTCCCTTAGAACTACCTTCCTCGAGCTGTACTGCTGATCTAACCAGCATATCCTATAACTGAAAAGTTCATCTTTACTTGATTCCCAAGTAGACTATTCTCTATCTGTAAAGCCTAGCACTTACTCCTACAGTACTTGCACCTTGATAAAGCACTCTTATTATAGATAGTACCCCACCAGCCTAAAACCCACTTCCCCGGAGTCCTTTGAAAGTCTCTTTATCTACTACTTCTAGTATGTCAAGGGATCAGTTGCTAGTGTCCTCTCCAGCTCAACTGGTGAACCTGGGAATATTGAGGCAATGTTACAATTGCCTCATGTACACAGACTATCCTCTCCTCCTCCCACAAAACACAAATACATGCGAGAGATGCAACTATACGGCCAAACTGGAGGCTGAGCTCTCTCAACATAGGACTGGCAAGACCAGACAGGAGGAGAAGGTAACCACACACAATACATACCCAGTCACACATGGTACCATGACAACTTCAAATCATACACATACTCACACAAAGACATACTCGGAGGCTCTGATCAAAAATTTACCAAAACAGCAGAGGCCACCAAAGCAGACACCCAAACAACTACCACCTCACGACCCAACACATGCAACACATAGACCACACAGTCAGAGTGTCAAACAGTCACAGCCCTTAAGGCCAAACAAAATGCCAGACACACTTGTCATTGGTGATTCCATAGTCAGACACACTGACGTCCCGCTCACCAGACTGAGTAAGGAGAAGGTCACAGTAAGCTGCCTGTCGGGCGCTAGAATCCGCCACATAACGCAAGCACTCAGGTCTCTCAACAGCAGGTACAAGTGCGACTCAGTCATTGTCCACGCTGGTGTCAACGACCTGAGACGTACCTCCTTGGACTACATGAAAAGGGACATCGAGGAGCTCTCTGATTATGTAGCCCAGGCAGGTATGACCCTGACCTTGAGCAGTATCCTACCTTCACCTAGAATGATGCCACAATACAGTGATAAGATGATCAGCTTTAATAATTGGCTTAAATTCTGGTGTCATTCAAAGGGGATCCAATGTCTGTCTGCCTGGGATGACATGCTGGACAAGCCACGCTGCTTCACAAGGGACGGCTTGCACCTGTCACCCCTGGGCTTCCGGATATTGGCAAAGGCTCTTGCCACCCCATAGTGCCTTTTTTAGGCAAGGCTCAAATTCTAAACCTACCACCCTAGAACACCAAAAAGGAAAAAAACTAAGGGTAATTCTGCTCAATGCCAGAAGTCTCACTCTCAAGATGCACGCACTCGAGGCCCTTCTCAATATGGAGAACATCGATGTCTGTGCTGTGACAGAAACCTGGTTCAAGGCTCCTGAGAGCACCCCAGCACTAACAGGTTTCACCTCAAATCATGCGTTCCGGCCCCAAAATCCGGACAACACCAAGAAAGGAGGGGGGTGTCCATATTCATAAAGGACACCCACACCTCAAGGTTGGTGGCAACGCACGATGCATCGGAGACCATCCAGGTGCAATTAACCATAGGCAAGACTGCTCTGCAATTTGTAGCATGTTACAGGCCACCCTCTCAAACTCAGGAACCTCACATGGCCTTCCTGAAAACATTGGAGGGGATAAATGTATCTCCAAACACCATCATACTAGGTGACTTCAACTACCCTAATATAGACTGGGAACACTACTCAAGCCCGAACACTCTAACCCAAAGATTCCTGGAGTTCATAAACTCAAATGCCATGGAACAACTAGTCACCATCCCCACAAGAGGAGAAAACATACTTGATCTCATCATCACGAACATGGGATCAAAATGTTCAACACCGAAGTATACCCCTCACTGGTGAGATCAGATCATAAACTAATCTCGCTGGAGGTCCTCATCCCGACCCCACCTGAAACAAAAAAGACCACAGTGAAAAACTTCTCAAAAGCCGATTTCACACTTCTAAAAACTAGTGTGTTCTCCTTTAAGGCCCCTGAGCCAGTGGTAAACATTACTCAAACCGCTGAATCACTTACAAATGCCTTCTACCAGCACCTACAGGACTGCATGGATCAGGCAATCCCAAACAAAACTAAGACTCTCTGTACCAAAGGCAAGCGTCCAGTCTGGTGGACCCCAGCCATAAACAAGCTCTACAACAAAAGGAGGAAGCTACTACAAGATAGAGCAGAATCCTTGAAAGGTAAGACACCTTTGATCATTATAAGTAAAAAACTAAGAGCTCTCATAAAATCATCCAAGGCAAATTTTGAGAGAAAAATCGCCAAGGACTCTAAAGACAATCATAAGGCCTTCTTTAGCTATGTTAGAAACCTAGGAGGAAACTCCCAGATATGCTCAGAATTAGTTCAAAATGATGTGAAAATTACTGAACCTACACACATTGCTAACATACTGGCTGACAGGTTCAGTGCAAACTTCTCCCCTCCCTCCCCCCTAAAAGGAGAGATATCTATTCCAGAGGATTGTAGCCCCCCAAACATCTCCACCGCCCAGGTGGGAACTGCCCTCACTAAGGCAAAACACAGCATCCATGGGACCGGATGGTGTCCCCGGCTGTGTGCTTCATGAACTCAACGAGGAATTAAACCCACAGTTAGGACAGCTGTTTAATCTTAGCCTCACCTCAGGATACGTGCCAAGGAGTGGCGCCGCGACTGTGGTCCCACTTCATAAGGGCGGTGCCTCCACAGACCCTGGAAATTACCACCCCATTAGCTTGACAAGCCTTATCTGCAAAGCCATGGAGAGGATCATAATGGAACTCATAAATAAAGACATAGGGAACTTGCAGACTTTGGATCCAACCCAGTTTGGCTTTGTCAAAGGCAGATCCTGCCTCTTAAACTTGGTTGACTTTTTCGAGACAGTCACCAAGGCCATTGATGAGGAAAAGCAGTCCATACAGCCTACCTCGACCTGGCAAAGGCCTTCGACACAATACCCCACTCAAGTATCATCGAAAAACTCATCAGCTTGAATGTAAACCCATACATCACAAGATGGGTTGCAAACTGGCTAAGTGACAGAACCCACAGGGTCAGAGTTGCTGGAGCCATGTCAGACTCAAAGCCTGTCACAAGTGGTGTCCCACAGGGCTCAGTCCTGGGTCCACTGTTGTTCGGCATCTACTTTTCTGAAGTACAAGCAAACACAGGAGGGTTATGGCTGACAAAGTTTGCAGATGACTGCAAACTGGCCATAGTCGAAAACACATCTGACACAGATATCCTCCAGAAGGGCCTCACAGAAATGGATAACTGGTGCCAGAGCCATGGCCTGAAGTTAAACGCCAAAAATGCATAGTCATACCCTTCGGGAAAAACAAGGTTACCCCTAGCTACCATATAGGTGGCAATCCACTGAGCACAGAAAAGTCATCAGGGATCTGGGGACCCAAGTTGACAGTAGCCTTTCGTTTGACACTCATGTTGCTAAAGTAGTTAGGAAAACCTTCTATATCGCCCACCTGATCATGAGGGGATTCACATCTAGATCAAGGGAGGTCATCGTCCCCCTGTACTCATCACTCATTAGACCTATGATTGAGTACAATGCCCCATTCGGAATGTATCTGACCAGACACCTGCTGCAGCTTGAAAGGCCCCAAAAGTTCCTCACCAAAAGGATAAAGGGTCTCAAAAATATGTCTTATGCTGCCCGACTGAAAGAACTCCAGCTCTATTCAGTCTCATACCGCTTGCTCAGAGGTGACCTGTGCCTGACATATAAGGCCATGTCAAACCCAGATTTGATGAATATGCTTCACCTCAAAAATCTAGATCCCTCAGAACCACAAGGGCGGAGACTTAAACCTTGACACGGTTATAAATAGAACGTGCTGGAGGGACAGATTCATCACCCAGAGACTCCCTATGCTGTGGAACAAAATCCCGGTACATGTGAGGCAGAGCACCTCGCTGGCCTTGTTCAAGAGGAATCTTGACCAATGGATGGGAGATCGCAGATATACCCCAGGGATTACTTCAGTGTCACTGCTTGACAGAGGCACAGAAAAATGATAGGCATAGTTTTTATTCAAACTAAAGGGGTGGCGAAAGCCACATAACTATGGGCTAGGCTTATAAATGCCCTTGGGCAGATAGCCTAGTATGAACCTATGAACCTATGAACAAAGGTAGCAGTATTATCTATAGAATGACAGTAATTACATTTCTGGCATGGTTTAGTAATACCAGATAAAGGATTAGATCGAAACCTTTGATCTATCCTATTGGAACTACATAGCATTCTATACAAGTTAAGCTTATTCTTATATAAGGCCCCCTCAGGCCTATTGTTGCAGCACAGGGCTCTAAAATTTCACCCCTTTCCAAATTTCTCGATTGGAAGCTTAAAAAGCTTTGGCCCAGGGCCAGCCATTTACTCAAAGACTCCTGGGAATTCCTGAAAAATATTACTCCTGAATTATTAGTTTCAAATCTAAAATTTTTGACCATAGATGTAGTGGATCTATTCTCTGTGATTCCGCATGACAGTGGACTTGCATGGCTGGAGGAAGCCTTAGCCATGTGTCCTAATGTCAATGTCCATGAAATTGCTTTAATACTGCATCTTATGAAATTAGTTTTGAAAAATAATTTTATATATTTTTCAGGAGAATATTTCAAACAGACCAAAGGAGTCGCTATGGGGGCCAATTGTGCCCCCACATATGCAGATATAATTCTATCGGTGTGGGAAAAGAAATTCGTTTTCAACAGTGTTTTCAAAGAACACTGGAATGCTTATTTCAGGTTCCTGGACGATATCTGCACTTTTTGGACTGGCCCAGAGGAGGCTATTGATCCCTTTATGGAATACTTAGCTACAACTACTTCGTTTCTTACCTTTACCCATCAAATACAAGAGAAAAAGGTGGAATATCTTGATGTTTCTCTTGATATAGAAACGGGTAAATTTAGATCCAATATATACAGAAAGCCTACTTTTTCCAACAGTTATATTCATTTCCACAGTAGTCATCCATTGCACCAAAAGAGGGGCATTGTAAAGGGACAATTAGTTAGATTGTCCCGTATGACTTCTGATGACGAAGATTACTCTTTAGAATGTGACAAACTCATCCAAATGTTTTCAGACAGGGGTTATCCATACGAACTACTCTCTTATATTAGAGAAGAAGTGTTACAGAGTAGAACAGGAAATACAAACCCATTCTGAGTACCAGGGGTTTTTGTTGCACCAATGATACTACTGAATTTAAAACTGACTTCAACAAGGCTTTTATTACTGAATATAGTGCTAATTCAGGAAGTATTAGAAACATTATTATGGAAGAATGGGAAAACTTCAGAGAAATTACTGATTTGGAGAAACTTAGAAACAAGAATGTGGGAATAGTTTTCAAACGGGGTAGAAATATGAAAAATTTGTTAGAACAACAATTTCAGTCACGTTATAAATCTAACAAAAGGCCAGGCACGTATAGATGTGGCTCTTGTAATCAGTGTCAATATGTCCTACACAGCGATGTATTTTTTCTAGTAGCTAGAAATAGATATATAAGATCTACTAGGTTTTCTAATTGTAATACACAGGGGGTAGTGTATTTGGCCGTCTGTTTGGTGTGTCCCGCATTTTATGTGGGAAAAACTGAACGCACCCTTAAAAGGAGAATTTATGAACATGTATATGAGATGCAAAAAGCAAATCCTAAAAATGCCCTCTACAGACATCTCAATACCTGCCCTACTGCTAAGTTTCAGTTTCTAGTTTTAGAAACAGTGTTCAAGGACCATAGGGGTGGACCATGGGAAACCCGTTTAGAACATCAAGAAACACATTGGCAAATATTGCTTGAGGTCTAAATGAATACACCTCTATCATGCCTTTATTAAAGTTAAAGGCATGTTGTATATAAAAACACATATTCTTAGAATAATGTATATGATAGATATTATGTCTTTTTACTTATAAAGTTATATCTCTTATTTCCTATTTTTTAATTTGGTATTGTTTTTAGCAAAGTTTTTTAAAAAAACTTTATTTATTATTCACTATTTTTGTATTTGTATATACTGATTTCGAAACCACACTTTCATGTTTATTCAGGATCTCTGTGCTTTGTTTCTTTAAATCTAGAAACGTAATAATGACTGATAATTGAATGATTGCATCAATTATTTAGTATAAAAAGACCTTGATTATACAATGTTCATTCATCTGAAGAAGTCACAGTGTGGACGAAAACGTGTTGAATTTGGATTTTACCTTCGTTAATAAATCTTTTGGAACCTGCTTATCTTGGGACTTTCTGGATATTTATTGGTGTTCAGCACTCCTTACACTGGTTTTTCGATTCTTTGTTTGGTTTACCAGTGTTTTGGCTTCTTTTTGCTCTTTATTCTTATATATAAATTTTGGAGAATCACCTACTACTTCACGGATGGTTGGGTCCACCTTTAAGATGTCCCAATATTTCAAGTAGGCATTTTTTAAATCTTTCACATCTTGGGTGTGATATATAGAAACTCTAAATCCCCCATTAGTAATACTGCTTGATAGATTATCTGTATATTGAATATATTTGTTTCTATCGGCAAAATGGAGATATGCCCTACCCGCTCTAAGCATGTCAATGTCCATGAAGCCTTCATTGATTTCATCTAAGCTATAAGATCTTTCAATAAGCTGTTGCTTAAGTTTAAATGTTTGGATGTCTCGTTTATGAGGAGCATATTGCCCTGCCATTATTCTCTCCTGTGTTTTATTTTAGTTTATATCTTATCTTTTAAGGGGAGAATTGACTTCCGGGCAGCTATTTTCTTTTTATTATACATAAATTACTTAGTTCAAGTGCAGGCAGCAAATAAGTACAATATGTAGTAGAAACAAGCTTTTTAAATCACAGAAAAGCTAAAAAATGGCATTTTAGACGGAATTAAAGACAGCAAGAAAATGCAGAAAAATGATAATTAATCACTTCAAATTCTCTCTTTTGTCTCTCTGCTGCTGTAGAACTCTGCAGGACACCTGACAGGCACTTGCTGAGCTGAATACAAGTGCAAAAAAACCCCACACAAATGTGGTTGTTATAGCAGGGAAATGAAAAAGATAGAAATTAGCCCAAAATGACCAATAGAATACTAAGTTCTGGGCTACAGCAAACAAGGCACACACATTTCAGAAAGAAACAGTTCAAATAAACAGGCACAATAAGCCTTTAACCAGAAATTCCCAACTCAGAAGGGTAACCTTCTTAATGTAAAATAACTGGCCTGAAGCCCAAGTGCTAAAACCAGATCTAATGTGCTTTTAGAATAACACACACTGAGCCTTCAATCAGCAATTCCCAACTTAGAAGGATGTAAGCTACCTGTCCTGCCACAACAATGCAGTCCACAAACCTTCTTAATGTAAAACAACTGGTCTGAAGCCCAAGTGCTTAAACCAAAAGGCTTAGACTAACAGTTACAATTTAATCAGACTACTACCAAGCAGTAATAACTGCAGCAGAATAATACAACTGAGTACTTTTAAGAAGAAGCACAAGCAAAATAAGGTAATAAAGTGGGAAGAAACACAATTACAGTAAAAGCAGATGAATAAAGTGCAATTTTTTTAGAACAATAGAAAATGAGCAAACTGATGTAAACAAATTACCCAATTAACCAGTAAAAAAACTCAAAACTGAGCCCTGTTCCAGCAGTCTTCAATCAGACAAGTTCTAACCGCACACTCCTGCCACTAGGGTGCAAGGGAACGTTCTTCAAAAAAGATGGCCTGGATTAGTGCTCAAGTTATACAACAAAGCTAGATTCAGCAGGCCTGAATCTAGTCTATTATACAACAGACAATGTGCACCAATATCAGAAAAACATTTCAAATAAGCAGGTATAGTAAGTCTTTGGCCAGAAATTCCCAGCTCAGAAGGGCAGAATCTAGTCTCTCCTCCCACATGAGTGCAGACCACAAACCTTCTTAATGTAAAATAACTGGCCTGGAGCCCAAGTGCTTAAACCAGAACTAATACACTTTTAGAATAACATACACTAAGCCTTCAATCAGCAATTCCCAACTTAGAAGGATGTAAGCTTGCTAGATGAGTATCAGAGTTGCAAGCTCTTTCTATTAAACTGCCATATTTGATATTTCATAAGGATAGGGTATCCTTGCAAACTAATCCATCATTTTTACCCAAAGTCTTTTCTTCAACTAACATAAATCAATATATTGAGCTTCCAGTGTTCTTTCCTAATCACAGCAACAAGGCAGAATACAAATTAAATCAACTAGACGTGCATAGACAACTCAGATTCTATTTGCATAGGACCAAAGATTTAAGAAAATCTGACCAGTTATTCATATCCTTCTCTGATGCAAAAAATGGTATCTCAGTTTCAAAAACTACTCTTTCCAACTGGCTCTCAAACTGCATTACATTCATCTACACCTCAAATAGAGATTTACCATTCAAAGTGAAGGCCCATTCCACTAGAGCAATGGCTATGTCTTCTGCCTTTCAAGCCAGAATTCCTATGGATAATATTTGTGCAGCAGCTCAATGGACCACTCCTCATACATTTATCACACATTACAAAGTGGATTTGGCCTCCAGGGATAGGGCTTCCTTTGGTTCCATGGTGCTTAAAGGTGTGCTCTTATGAGCCACCCAGGAAAAAGGTGCTAGGGATGCCGTCCCATCATTTTAAGAATGAAGGCGAGATAGGACAACATAACATAAAGAAGTTATGTACTCACCATAACGTTCCATGTTTGTTGTCCATCTCGCCGTTCATTCTTACAAACCCTCCCTCCTTCCCCCTTCCAAAGACTCCTTGTGGACCTGGTGGATGTTTTTACTATCTTCAGTAGTTCTTTGTTTCAGTTTGTTTCTCCTTCTATTGGGGATAGTATATATATATATATATATATATATATATATATATATATATATATATATATATGTGTGTGTGTGTGTGTGTGTGTGTATGTGTGTGTGTATGTGTGTGTGTGTGTATATATATATATATATATATATATATATATATATATATATATATATATATATATGTGTGTGTGTGTGTGTCTATATAGTTTTACAATTCATTTAGTAGTAGCAGCAAACAAGATCTGAGGAATTACACCACTGCATTATGGGATACCTACTTGCAATGAGCCAAGTTTGAGTGTTTCAGCTGTGTATTCGGCCGAGTTGGAGCCGAGAATTGGCTCCGAACCCATCATTGTAAGAATGAATGGCTAGATGGACAACAAACATGGAACGTTATGGTGAGTACATAACTTCTTTTTTTCATTTACTCAGAAGGGAATAGAAAGGGTGGATTGTCTTTTGGTTATGGTTAGTATCATAAAACGATGGGGCATTTAATAGATATGTATGCACTCCCATTATTTAGAACTAATTGAGTTAAATTCTATTTGTGTGTTCAGGAAATCCCTCATCTATAAGAACCTAAACTGTGAAGAAAGGGTTTTGTCAGTTTCTCCCTTTTTGAGGCCTTTAGCCCATCAACATTTGTAAATAATATTTACTGTAGGCTGGAAGAGTAGAAGGCTTCAGGGCACCTCACACTGTTCCAGTGAAGAACTGTCTTCTTAGGTAAGGGAATATCATGATTAATGGTCGTCCACTCAACAGACATTTTTTTTTGGGGGGGTGGAAATGGGTACAATGGTTGAAGTGCTTACCTCACAGGCACAAGGTGCAGGGTTTAATTCTCACTTTTGAAAGGGAAATTGGCTAGGCTTAAAATGGCTCACAAGGGCAGCTACCCTAGTAGTTAGCTATGAATCTAGCTATGGTCAATTCTTTTGTTAAGTCCATTTTCATAGAGCTATATAGTAGGATGTGTCATTTATAATATTGCTCTTAAATAAGCTGCTATGAAGAATGCAGATCAATGCAGAAGTGCCAAATCTCAACATTAGAGCAGGGAAATTAGAAGAAAGTAGTTTTGATTTTCTTTTTAAAGCACAGAATCTGTTTTATTAAAGTTTGTTTAAGTATCCTGCTGGTGGGGGAGAGGGAAAATGGAGCAGGGTATAATTACTGGGACAATATTAAATGCTGAAAAGCTTATTTTTTTTGAAGACTGGTTAGAAGATATTAATTTTCTTAAAGAGGTATGTTATTTACGATATGATAGTATTATATGTAATCAATAAAACACTGCCTGTAAAAGGTATTTATAAATAAATAAATGCATAGTTAAAAAGGTTTCCATAGTTAAAAGGACACTTGTTACAAATGTTCTCTGAGTGTTTATTGTTAGCACTAACCTGTGCATTTGCTTGCTAATATTAATTTTGTACCCTGATAGAGTGATAGAGTGTCAAATGATTTTAATATATTTAAGACATAGGTAAAAACCTACCAGGATTAGTTAAATATATCAGATTAAGAGCAGAGGTTAAGGTGGAGAGCTGCAGTTCCAGTGGTGCAAGGTTTGATTCCCTCAGTCCTCACTGTATGATCTTGAACAAACCACTTAACCAGACATTATGCCTGGGTTGCCTCGACAGGGACTGTATCCAGTGGGACTGCATAGTTTACAAATGGGTTTTATTTTTACAGCAGTAAGAGGAGGCAGATTATATTCCTTGTCTGCTGCTATGATTACTTTATTTTGTGGATGTCAGATGGATCAGGTCAATACTTTTCATTATAATGCATACAGAAAAGTAGGTAGGGGAAATACAATATATTTAAATGTTTATCTGCAATAATTACCTGAGCGTAAGATTTTTTTGCAGCTACTGTACATAGATTATCAAGAGAAGTGAAGTACTGAAGGGTTTTATTGAGAACAGTCCATATTACTCATTCACATGTATTGTCAGCATTAAAACTAAGTACTGAAAAGAGGAATAATTCTCAGAAATGACTGAATAAAAATCAAAGCTTTTGTGTTGTCTTGCATTTCTCTGGTAGACTGTCTGTACTGGCCACTTTTATTAAGCCTTATTTAAAGGGGAGAATATGTTTAATTACAACAGTGGCAGTAACTTTCTCATTACAGTTCAGTTGAAAGACTATTGTGAGTCTTTTCGTGGTTTAGAAGTAGTCGACATTATAGCAATAACCCACGCCTGGGTGTGGGTAATGCTGGATTTACCCACGGTTGGTGTGGTTTGGTCACGAGGGCGAAGCCCAAGTTGCCAAACAAAGCCAACCGTGGGTAAATCCAGCATTACCCACACCCAGAAGTGGGTTATTGCTATTATACAATGACATTATTTAAGAAAAAAAATAATTACTTTTCTTAAATAGTGGCATTGTATAATGCCTCCTTGCTGCCCTTCCGCAGCTGTCTGGTATTCTGCGGCAGTTCTGATGTACTGCGCATGCGTATGCCTACGCAGTACATCAGAACTGTGGGCAAAAGCAATGAAGAAAGCAAGATCTCCGTTGCTTTTTACAAACTGTTTTTGCTATGTTAAATGGGTTTAACATAGCGAGACAGCTTTAAAAAAAGCAACGGAGAATCTCTGTTGCTTTTTTTAAAGCTGTCTTGGTATGTTAAACTCGTTTAACATAGTGAAACAGTGTGAAAAAAGAGTTATAGTAATGGAAAAAGTTTGGGCGACCGGACCTTTTTTCCATTACTATAACTCTGATTTACAATGTGCACACTGACCAATCAGCGTGCACGTTTTTGAATATTAATGGGGGGCAGTTGTATAACTGTACTTCTTCCATGACAAGGTTTGCACATGACTTTATGCAATATAGATATAGACAGCTTTGACAAAATTAGAGCAGATATCAACTTGGAAGACTTTAGAGTCTGAGGCCTTACCTTACATATTAGCAGTACAAGGTTCTTCTAGTTATTGTTAATTTATGGGTTTATTTGGGTTAAGAAATCTGAAAGTATAGACATTCTTTAGGTTACCTGGCTGTCTAGATGTGTCAGGAGATATAACATGCCCAGAATTATAACTGCAAGAAAGTTCATGTATTATATGCAAGTCAGAAATGAGCCAAGAATTTCTAGTATGGTAATTCAAGTACAAACTAAATCTGTGAATCATGTGATGCCTTAGTATAAAACCTGCAGTCTTAAAATGGTCTTGAGACATCCTCAAATAATTTCTATTTCAAAGAAGAGAGCAACAAGTCTGTTTTCTTATTTAAGGCATTCTGATTTTATTCTGACCTTGACTGATACAAATGTTAACAACTATTTCTTTTGCTGTATGTTGGTATTGGAGAATGTTGATTAACTCTTGCCAGGTTGTTTTTCTCTGTCCTACCAGAAATGCTCAATTATATGAAAATACCATGTAGAATAGGTACATACACCTTGATGACAAGAGCATCTTCGTAACCTGCAATTACACAAGAAATGTGAGTTAACCTACTCACCTTTTATAGCAGACAATCAGAAAGCTATTGCTTCTATGTCACCCCGGATGCATCAATTCATTTTTCAATACTGACAATGCAGTGCAACATAAAGGGGATGGTGCAATTTTGAACGTGCTATGTTTCTGATGAGATGCTAAACCAAGGTCCCATCTACTTGAGCTGATGGTAGCCCAGATAGATATAAAGGATCCCATGTCCCTTATCAAAAGTAATTAGGTTCCTTCATTTTATTATTCTTTTCTTACAGTATATACATACATACATACAAATATTTCAAGCACGGGTATAAATGCCCTTCTAGCTTGCTAATATACCAAAACACTTGTTCCCCTAATAAGTGTCCAGGCTATTCTTAAAAATATCTAAACTAGTACTTGCTTTAGTGTAATTTGGTAGTCTGCTTCATGCATCAGCTGCTCTCTCATAGAGCCAATTGGTACGTCTCATTTCTACAGTATCTTCTACATAGCTTGTCTAATGATTCTCTAGTAATTTTTGATAACCCCAAACATTCCCAGAGATAGTTGTCTCTAAATGCTCTATATACTTGAATAAGATCTCCCTTTAGACATCTGTAAGAGACACTGTACAAGTTCAGATATTTTAGTCTTTCATAATAACTTAAATTTTTACATCCATGGATCCCCTTGGTATATTTCTGCTGTACTCTTTCCAGTTTATTCATGCTTGTTTCCTTATAGGGTTTCCATATTGCTATTCCATACTCAAGTTTGGTTCTAATGTAACTAACAAACAATAACTTCATTATTTTTGATCTCCTAGACTTTATAAATCTTTTTATATAACCTATAGTTCTATAACTAGCATTAACCAATTGGTTGATATGATTAGAAAAACTCATGTGTGAATCTATCCATATACCCAGATCCTTAAATGAATCTACAGTTTTGATCACTGTGTGCTGTATTAAATATTTGCCTTTCAGTATATCTCTTGCAAATCTCATATGCTTAGTTTTTGATGTATTTATCAGCATGTTATTCTTCTGTGTCCAAATGGTCAATTTAGTCAAGTTATTTTGCAGACATGCCTTATCTGTAACACATGTAATTAGTTTACCCAATTTCAGGTCGTCTGCATATAGACTGTAGAACACCTCAGATGAAAAAGTTAGGTCTGAAAGATACAATCTAAACAAGTAAGGCCCTAGGACAGAGCCCTGTGGGACACCCTGACTGTAACCAGGGATTTCACCTGTCCAGTTGCTGTATGATACTTGCCATGTCCTATTTGTAAGCCATGCAGCTATCCATCTTATTAAGAGTACATCAATACCTACTTGTACTAATTTATTGATCAGTGTTTTGTGTATGACCCTGTCAAATGCTGAAGATAAATCTATATAAATTACATCACAACAAAATTTTCCTTCATAGCTGTCATTATATTCTTATAGAACATCATGTTACAGGTGGTAATAGATCTATTTTCAACATATGCACGCTGATATATGGTTTCAAGTCCCAACCTCTCCAGTTCTGACAATAACTTATCCAATATTACCATCTCCATTATTTTTCTACACCATGAAAGTAGACCTAAGGGTCTATATGACTCTGCATTTGTCCTACTCCCCTTTCCCCTAAAGACAGGTTTAATAAGCGAATGTCTCCAATCTTGAGGAATCTCCCCATATTTATATGACCTACTGAATAATAGATATAATGGTACCATAAGTTCTTGCTGAAGTATTCTCAGGTCATTGTTACTAATTCCATCTCCTCCCTGCACTTTGTTTGGATCCATTTTGCGCAGTTCCTTTTCAATATAATCCAGTTTGATTCCAGTATCTGGGGTTACCTGGGTGTCACTAGGACAACTTACCACTCCTTTTGTGGACCCAAACTGTTTTGCATAATATTTTGTAAATATATCTATAATCTGTTGTGTCTGAGAATAAATTTTAGAATCTGCACACAGTTTATAATTTTGTGTGTCTTTACTCCTTCCACATCTTATCTTCTTCATCTGGCTTTTCCCAGTTAGGAGTCACCACAGCGGATCACCTGTCCGCTCATGATTGGCAGTGGAGTTTTACAGTGTCGAGGCACTGGCCCAACCTTCCACAGAAGGCACACACATGCACGCACTCATGCCTAGGGCCAATTTAGAGTATCCAATCCATCTACAGCATGCCTTTGGGATGTGGGAGGAAATCACAGCACCTGGAGGAAACCCACGCAACCACAGGGAGGATATGCAGACTCCGCACAGAAGGCACCCCAACCGAGGATCGAACCAGAGAACATCTTGCTGTGAGGCAGCAATGTTAACCGCTGCACCACTGCGGCCGCCCTCCTTCCACACCTTATGTATCTATAAAAAGGTTTCCTATTATGCTCAATATCATTATATAAATTTTCTTCAATTTTTTCTTGATCTTGTCTCACCGTATGCTTGATCTGTTTGTCCAGCTTGTTTATTTCAGTTTTCAAATTTGTAGTTCAAACTCTCTTCCATTTTTTTATATTTTTTGTCTCTCACCTTAATCAGATATCTTGTTTTATGGAAATATATCCCCTTGACATTGTATGCCTAGATCCTAATGTTAAACATTTTTTTGATTTTTTTGCATTCAAACAATTTCTGTTTCAAAATTTTCCACATTCCATTTGTAGTTCTTCCATTGAACACCTCACTCCAGTTAGTTTTACATAGTGACTGTTTTGCTTTCATATAATCTGTCATTAACCTTCTGTACATTGGCTTAGATTTCAGTTTGGCAGAATTATCTAGCAACAAATTAACCTTTATAACCTTATGATCACTGCAAATCAATGGTGGTAAAAGTTGATTTTAAGTTACAGTAATTTCTTTGGGAACACAAACAATGTCTAATATATTCCGTCCCCAGGTAGGTTTTTTTTACAATCTGAAGCAACTGTTGTTCCTGAATATACACTGCGAATAATTTTCTTACTAACATTGTTGAATCAATATTACTCCAGTCTGTTTCTGGTAAAAGTAAGTCCCCAGCTAATATTAATCCCCCCCCTTGTGTTTCATGCAAGAAATGTATGAATTCCTCTAGGTCATCTGCACTTGACTTTGGTGGTCTATACACTCCAACAATTGTTATATGTTCCAGGATTGTCTTATTTTCAGTTACACAGTCTATGGTATTGGTGTTATCATTGAACATGTAATAATCACAGGTCTCATAGCTATATTTAATCCCTATCATAACACCTCCACCTGATCTTTTTGTTAGAATGTCTGTTACAGTAAAAACATGTATACCCTGACAGAACTGGTTTCCAGTCATTACTCTTTAACCATGTTTCACAAACAATAACAACATCAATCTTGTAGGAATGTAGCAAATTTTCCAATTAAAAAAATATATAATTAATGCTCCTAGCATTAACAACCATCAGAGATGCATCAAATGTTGCTATCTGTGAATTGCTAAAATTTCGACCTGGCAAAACTCCTGACTAGTGTTTGTCAAATATTGCATAATATCTGCTAGAAACATTCTCTTCCCTGATCTAGACAAATGCACACCATCCTGTCCGAACACGTGTGCCCAAAATAAGGCTTGGATGCTTTACACATTTCCATTTTTTTTAAACAGGACATTTTTCTATGTAGGTATTTATCCCAAAAATCTTTTCATTCACAGTAACCTGACTATCCTTTCTATAGGTGATCTGTGAAAAATATGTCCTAACACCAGTATAAGCTATACTATCTAGGAGGGCTGTCAGTTCCTGACTAACAGTCAGAAAATCTTTGTTGGTGACATCATTTGTACCAACATGAATAAAAACAGATCCATACTTCCTTACATTAAAGCAGTCCAAGGCTTGTTTCACATCTTCTATTTTTGCTCCTGGCAAGCATAACACTGTTTGATGTTCATTATCATCTCTGCAAATATAAGTACCAGTTCCTCTAATAACTGAATCTCCAATTATAAGAATATCTTTGCTGGCCATCTCTGAAGAATCTTCAGCTTCTAATACAGTCATTTCTGCTCTATCAATTGCTACGAAGGATAGATCTTCATCACTATTAGTCTTATTAATTCCACTGTTTTCATTACGTATTAAATTCTCATCCAGCTGGTATTATAAATCCACAGCTTGAGCCATGTACTCAACATCTGTCTTTCTCTTCTCTTTTCTTACAGTAATGTTCCTCAGTCCTTCCATGTTCAGTTTTGATTTCTTCCTTTTCACCTGCCCCGTACCTCTTTTTTCTACCTTCTCTGTTGGAAAGACGGTACCTTTTTCTGTAGACTGAAGATTGTTTGATAGGAAAATATCATCATTCCCTGTAACCTGTGTTTTACATAACAAAGCAGTCTCCTTTTAGGGTCTATATTAGAACACCGAACATTTGAAATGTCGAGTGTTCTAATTTGACCCATTTTCAGCAAACAATGAAAATATCGAAGAAACAGGAAACTGAATTATTTTCTAGGGAAAGAATTTGGTTGTCCATTTCTGTTGCTTCGGTATTTTCAGCGCTCTGGTGGAAAGTTACGGGTCGGGTTCAGGTAAGTGTGTGATTGTGTGGACGTGTGGGTTAGGGTGGGTTAGGGCACGGGTCAGGTAAGTGTGCAATTGTGTGGACATGTAGGTTAGGGCGGGTTAAGTGAGTTAGGGTTAGGGCACGGGTGAGGTGACTGTGCGATAGTGATGGACCTTTGGGTTAGGGTTTGGGTTAAGGTAAGTGGATAGTTAGTGGTGTATGTATAGTTTAGTGTAGGGTTAGGTGTAAGAGTTTAGGTGTATGTTTGTGGATTGCTGTTTGTTTGGTGTGCTTGTATTGTGTGTATGTGTTTTGGAACAGCAAACTTTTTCTCTAGGAAAAAATTTGCTGTTCCGAATTTTCAGCTTTTTTTTTCGATTACTAGGGTTCCATATTAGAACACTCAACATTTTGAATGTTCGGTGTTCTAATATAGACCCTCCTTTTAGTATGTATTCTCTTTCCTTTACAGTCATTAGTCAGTTTCTTTTTCTTCCATGTTATTTGTTGAGAACTTCTTCCTTTCTTTCTTTTTTTGTTTCCTTCTAAACAAACCGGATCCTCAGATTGCTGAATACTTGCATCCAGAATTCCAAAGTTCTCAGGTGAATCGTCTTGTTTCATAGGGGTTGAATGATCTTTGCAGACAATAGATGCATCATTTTCTAAATGTGTTCTATTTGTTCTACGCCTAACATTATTTAGTTCATCAGTGCAGTCATTAATATGTGAGACAATAGTTTTCCAAGCCATGCCAATTGCACAAGTGCAATCATCATCATCAAGTCTAGATTTACTTCTAACAATGGTAAGCAAATCATCCAACTTTTAACACAAGGAACACAGATCACCAGTGTTATCAGCTGTTACCTTTACATATGATTAGCATTTATTACATTGTACAAGATATTTGTGCATTAGCAACTCGTTAATTGAATACTCATTTAAGGAATCCATATTCAGCTTCAAATTAATAAAATATTGCAAAAGAAAAGAATAATCAAAATCAGTAACCACAGAATTCAAAGAGAACTTAAATCAACTTAAATGACAAAAAAATCACTCCAGCGATATGCAATTAATAATAAAGTAAAGTAAAGTTGTTCTAACCATACAAGTTCTACAAGCCAGACAAAAGTTGTAATTTCTTTACCGTGCAGTAAGTTCTGCTCACTGTCACTTGCAGTTGCACTTCTTTTTGACAGTAAAGATGAATAAATCACAAACCAAGATAGGATAGTTTAGCTATGCTCAGGATTTTCCTCTCTACAGTCTTTGTAAATTTATAGCTGTCTAGGCCCCTTGGGGTGGCTAGAGCTTGCCTGTCTAAAACCTATCCCTTTCTAACAATCAACAGTGAAATTAAAAGTAAAACAACCAAATATGAATCAAAGAAAATCTTGTTAACAAGCAGTCCCTTCCTAACTACAAACAGTTAAAAACAGTGATAACAAATTATTTATTTATTTATTTATTTACATTTGTTGACCGGGAGTGTCCGACTGGAAGTAGGTCCATTTTCAACAGAGGCCCGGGGAGAAAAGCTCCACAGTTAAAATAAACAGACAGTAGTTACATTGGATTAAATAGCGATTAACAATTTAACATATTAATTACTTACAACATATTTACAGATGAAGAACATAGTACATCAGTAGACAACTAGAATCTTTATCTGTGAAGTACATAACAGACATTAACAAATGTTACAAGAAGTTCCTGCTGTATAATAAGTACTAGGCTTATGAGCATCTGAGCTTGCTATAATCAGGTAGTTAGTGGAGTGGAAAGAAAGGTAGTGGTTGGATGGGGTGGGTGATATTAGAGTGGGAGTTGCAAGGGCATAGCCAGCATGTTTTTAGGTGCGCTTTTAGTAAAGTTTTGAAGTGGGTGCATGATGGTATGGAGCTAATTGTGGGTGGGAGGGAGTTCCATAATTTGGCTATGGTGCAAGAGAATAGTGCTTCACCAGCAGAGTTATTGGCTTTAGTGATACATATACATTATAAATTTAAATACAACTTCTCTTACCAGTCACCTCCACAATAAATCACAAACCACAGACCAAGATAGGATTGTTTAAATATGCTCACATCACTATTTATACATACTTATGAAATATTTGAATACTTCCAACATTTTAACCACATCATTCCATTTGCCACAACCGTTCTTAATTCTATAGCCTTGCATTCTCACATACTGTTGCACAATAAATCTTCACACCTGCATTTCTAGAAAAAACTAAGTTGTAGCAAACAAGATCTTATCCATTCTGTCAACATTGTTATTGTCTGTTTCACATGCCCCTTTCAGTACTGTATTTATATTAATATAATGATAAACATTCAGAATGAATGCCTTTTTAATAAAACCTCCAAACTCTCAACTTTTCACCATCTCAAAAACAAATATATTTTTTTATTTTTCTCACTTTACATGAATTATAAATCTTTAGAGATAGTCTGTACCTTAACAGATGAATGTTTACTTTCTTAATAATAACTTTAAAAAATCATTACTCTTATACTTCTCTTCAAATCTTTTTTTTTTTTGCCTTTCATTTATCATTTTCTTTATTGGTTCATCTAACTGTACTCATGGATAAATGCAAACATTTATATTCTTTATTTTTATATCATTTTTTTAATCACATTTATATTTGTCTTCCACATTTTAATTCTCTTTACATACTCATTCATTTCACATTTATAACTTTTACTTTAATTTTAATTTTTCTTTTCATTGTCATTCTTTCTAACCATATTTACACATACATATTACATATATCATCACAGACACCATTAAGAAACTGCTACAAAAACTAAAACCCTGCTCCACCTCAGCTGATAATCTTCCACCACACTGCCTCAAACTGGCTGCCAGCTCAATCGTCTACCCAATCAGTATCCTTATAAATAATTCTTTATCCGAATCAGAAGTACCTATCATATGGAAACAATCTCACATCACCCCCATCCGTAAAGGAGGCAACTCTTATATACCATCCAGTTTCCATCCTATATCCATCTTGTCACCCATATCCAAAATTCTCAAGAGAGGTATCTATCATCAGGTAATGCAATACCTATTGTAAAATGATCTTTTAACGAAAACCCAACATGACGACTGACCCAGCCACAGCACAGCTACAGCTCTATTATCCTTCACCATGAACAAGGCCAGAGATGCAGGATGCTATACAGCCTCGTAAACAAGCAGTGAAATGGTCCAATGAACTCTCACCCTTTCTGCATAACCCTACTGGAGTCGCTCAAGGCTCCATCAGACCCCTACTCTTCAACATTTTCACAAAGAACCTTCACACTGCCTCTCACCCTAAAACCCTCAGTCAATACAATGATGATTCCACCATAATCTGTACTGCTCAATCACTACCAGAATTACTTTAAAAAAAACAACAGTCCTTTATTGCAGTTGAATCCTGGCTAAGAAATGCCCATCTCTTTTTAAATCCAAAGAAGACTAAGCTAGTACTCTTTCTCCCCAAAAACACCTCTCCTGTCACTGATCATTTCGACATCCTTGCATCTGACAACACTGTTATAGAAATAGTGCAGGAAACTAAACTTCTAGGAGTTATCATTGACAATAAACTTTCATTTGACCTCCATATACAGCAAAATGTAAAGAAGACTTATCAAAAACTGGGACTCATATATAGAAATAAACATTTCTTTACTGCAGCAACCAAAACTACCCTTGCAAAAACAGTTTTACTTCCCTCCTGTCTTTACAGTGCTCCTATCTTAACAAACTTCTACCCTAAGCAAGATGGATCAGTGCTGCAACAAAGTTTGCCACAAACTCTAAATATCACACACACCACTGTAAACCACTCCTAGAATTAAACTGGCTTGAACTCCCCAACCAGCTTGCCTTTATTCAGCTATCCACCTTGCACAACCTTATTTTCAAGCCTACTGCCTGCCCTGCACTAGCCAGTCTAGTCACACCTTACACATCAAATCGATCCCTATGATCAGAAGACAAAAATATCATAGCTATCTAAAACCTACAAGAAAACCAGGTCATTCTCTGTATTCATAGTCTGTCTCTAAACTATGGAATTCACTACATCTAGCTACCAGGTCTATGCCTGGCCTAATCCATTTCAAAGCCTCTATAAAAAATCATCTCAAAAATACATGGCTCTGCTCCTGCATAAAGCCTGCCTAATGATCAGCTCTTCCTCTTCTTCAACACTAGCCCCATCCTCCTCTTCTGTCACATTTCACTCCCTCATAGTTTGCAAGATCGTAAGGCTCTCCTAACTCCTTTTCTATTTCTATATCATACCTTTAAGCTACTGCTCAGTCTGTAATGCCTCTATTCTTAACTCTCTCACTATCTTTCTGCATCACTAACTTTCTGGCTATTATTTTCCTAACTAAAACCAACATTCTATTTTTTTTCATGTACAATAACTGTCAATGTCATACATTGCACAACCTACATACTAGTTGTGGCAGTATCTACTCATAGGCTATGTATATGGTGAGAGTGACTATTATTGTCTAAAATGTTTTCACTCTACAGAATTATCTAGATGTGTAGTATTTATTGTAATGTCTTGTAGCATAGTTTATGTTCTTGCCTCTTATTTTTCTATGGTGTTTCAAATGTCACTTGTATTGTATTGGATTATACTGTATTTGTATTGTACTGTATGTGGAGCTTTTCTCTCTGGGCCTCTGTTGAGAACGGGTTCTGTAGACCTAGTCAGACCACCCTGGTAAACAAATGTCATATAAATAAATAATAAATATCACTTTATGTGATATTCCTCTTTTATGTTTTTAATGCCCAAAAACAAAATGCACTTATGTCATATAAATAACAGGAATAACTAAATGTAATTACCCATTGTCTTTAATGTTATATGTAATTCTTCTTTTAATAGGATTAAACCATGCAGTGGGAGTGACGGATGCATTTAAGGTGGAGGTGGGATTACATCAAGGATCATCGATGAGCCCTTTCTTATTTGTAATGGTGACGGACAGGTTGACAGACGAGATCAGACAGGAGTCCCTGTGGACTATGATGTTTGCAGATGACATTGTGATCTGTAGTGAGAGTAGGAAACAGGTGGAGGAGACTCTGGAGAGGTGGAGATATGCTCTAGAGAGAAGAGGAATGAAGGTCAGCAGTACTAAGACAGAATATATGTGTGTGAATGAGTGGAAGGATAGAGGAATGGTGGGGATGCAGGGAGTAGAGGTGGTGAAGGTGGATGAGTTTAAACACTTGGGACCAATAGTTCAGAGTAATGGTGAGTGTGGAAGAGAGGTGAAGAAGAGAGTACAAACAGGATGGAGTGGGTAGAGAAGAGTGTCAGGAGTGATTTGTGACAGACGAGTACCAGTAAGAGTGAAAGGGAAGGTCTACAAGAGGGTAGTGAGACCAGTTATGTTATATGGGTTGGAGACAGTGGCACTGACAAAAAGACAGGAATCAGAGCTTGACGTGGCAGAGTTGAAGATGTTAAGATTTGCACTGGGTGTGACGAGGATGAACAGGATTAGGAATAAGTATATTAGAGGGTCAGCCCAGGTTGGAAGGTTTGGAGACAAAGCCAGAGAGGCAAGATTACATTGGTTTGGACATGTGCTGAGGAGGGATGCAGAGTATATTGGGAAAAAGATGCTAAGGATGAAGCTGCTAGGTAACAGGAAAAGAGGAAGGCCTAAGATAAGGTTTATGGATGTGGTGAGAGAGGACATGCAGGTGGTTGGTGTGACAGAGCAAGATGCAGAGGACAGGAAAAAATAGAAACAGTTGAGCTGCTGTGGCGCCCCCTGATGGGAGCAGCCGAAAGAAGAAGAAGAAGAAACCTTCGTCCCCAATTAATAAATTCTAACGTCTAGTTCTTTGTTGCACTGAAAACATACATACTCCCGCAACATAAGAATTTCTGCAAAATATGTGTTTACCATATAGTTTTTTTCTTTTTATGTGACATTTGAAATGTCTTCCATCATATGCCATGTCTTCACTTCTAGAAACAAATCCTTCCACTATTGTATACTGCGTACCTTGATTTCCACACTTTTGTCATAAAATACTTATTTTATTCATAGTAAAATAAACTTGGTATATTTTTATTATATCCTTGAAATCCTTGTTCTTTCTTTATTTAATCTCAGTGCTATGTTTTTTAACCATGTCAGTATGTTCACCACAGCTTTCTTCATCCAGCTCTTATTTAGTATTGATTTCATTGCCACTCTGTTTCTCATCTCATACTTTGCTTCACCTAGTTTATTCATTTTTTTATCACTGCATTCATTACTACAACAAAAATGATTCATATGTAGGGATATCACTGTTTAATAACTTTTTCCCCTTTACTTCCTTTCCTACCTTTCATGAATGTGTTTTCATATACTGATGCCAGCACTTTCAACAATTTCTCTCCTATCCTTTATATTTTCATAACCCGCGGTGGTGGTTGTCGCCTCACAATAAGACGCTGTCCGGTTCGATTCTCAGCTAGAGCATCCTCTGCGTGGAGATGTGTGAATGGGCGTACCTTCATTGAAGGCTGTGCATCAGGGCTGGTAACTCGGCACGTAAAAATAAACTACCAATCATTATCAGACCGGAGTTCCGCTGTGGCGATCCTTAACCGGGAAAAGCCAAAAGACACAAACAAACTTTATATTTTCATAATTTTCCATACCTGAAAATAATTAACACACTCAAAATCCTTAGGTACATCACATGACATTTCCCTTCTCGTTTTCTCTTACTATATTGGCCTCTATTTCCTATACCATTATTAACTCATCTTTAATTGTTGTCCCTGTACCCAATGCAGGCTCTGATCCTAAATATTTGTCACTACTTCCTGAACAGTTTCCTGCTACATGTTAATGAATATGTTGTAATCTTTAGTTCTCAAAGTTATTGTCCTCCGTTTTTGATATTATTTATATCTCATTCTGTCTATATAAATTTTATCACCCGCATATTTCCTCATCTTTTATTCCTTCATTAATTTATTTATTTATTGAAATTTGATTACTGGAAAAGTCTGACTGGGTAGGTACCCATTTTCAGCAGAGACCCAGGGAGAAATGTTCCAAAGTATCAAAAAAAAAACATTTTAAGAGCAATAATTTTACAATCTTCAAAATAATACAAAACATCTACAGTTAAATAATTATGCAACATTAGATATAATGTGAAAACATTATATAAGAATAGATAAAACTTACGTCACAATGATTTAATATTTAGAGACATTTAACCAGTTTATAGAGAAATTAAAGGTAAGAAAGTATATAAAAACATAAATTGCAATACAGAATGATAGAAAAAAACAGTGTTATGGCATATTTTGAAAGAGATGCACGGAAGAGAAGCTGACTGAAGTAAGGAAGTGAGTGAAGAAGGGAGAGTAAGGAGGTGTAATATATGAATAGGTACTGTACTTGTTCATATTTAGGGATATAGTTTATCTAGAAGATGAACAAGAACAGAGCTGGATTTAGGTCTAGGAAATCTTTCAGAATGGTTTTAAAGGTCTGGAGGGAGGGTATTGACCTGATGGATACAGGTAAGGAATTCCAGGCCTTAGCAACACACTGAGACCATACTCAGCAGATTTGAGAGGTTTGTGGACAGAGAGAAGTTTTTGATCATTGGGTCATAATGACCAACTGGGAAAATAGTTGAGTATAATGGTATTTAGTGCTGGACAAGCAGAAGATGGTGGATAATTTTATAGGTGGTAAGAAGATGTGCATATGTTAGTTTATGGGGTAATTCTAACCAATTTAGAATTTTAATGCTATAAAGTGGTGGGCTCTGAAAGGGGTATTTGCTACAAATGTCGCCAGTTTATGGCAGCATAGTACACGTTTTGAGTCTTGTGATGCCTGCAGGTTAGTAAGGATGGAAGGGCCTTAAATTAGTGAGGGAAGAGGTAAGTAATGGCAAGTGTAGTTTTAGTTACATTGGTGAGAAAGTTTTTGGCCTTGTAAAGCATCCCTAGTTTTTGGTAAGTTTTTAATGCAATTTTGTATAGGCCAGTCAAATCTGAGATAATAATTTGCTCTGAGAAGTAACTCCAGTTGTTGTATTATTAAGAGAGAGGAATTTATTTTATTTTTTCTTTCATGAGAGAGAGAGAGAGAGAGAGAGAGACAGATTTGGGGAAAAGAAGTATTTTTGTGTGGGGGGTTGAGCATGAGTTGTGAGTTACAAAGCCATGTTTCGGAAGCTGTTAAAGCTGCCTGAGCAATTATTTCAGGGTGTACCATATGAGTGTGGAGTCATCTGTGTATTGTATTAGGGAGCCTTGTTGTGTGGATGTGTGGAGGAGGGTGCTAGTGAGAATGTTGAAGAGGAGGAGACCAAGGATATAGCCTTATGGTACACCAGTGGTAACTGGGAGGTATGGAGAGAGGAGGGAGTGCCATTTTACCGACTAATACCAATTGGAGAGGTAGGTTTTGAACGATAGAATGGTGGGCTGAGATAGAACTACTGAGGACATTTGAAATAGAAGTTTGTTGTGATAATCTCTGTTGAAGGCTTTAGACAAGTATACAGATACAGATGAGGTTAGTTTGCCATTATCCCTAGCTCTAATGACAGCATCTATACAGGTTAGAAGTGCAGTGTTGGCACTGTGGGAAAGACAGAAGCCATACTGTGTGGGGGATAGGAGCTCTTCCTGGAGGAGATAGTTTAGCAATTGTCTTTTAATACATTTTTCAAGTATTTTGGAGAGGGTGGATAAAATTGCTATACATCTAAAGTTAGTGATGTCTGTTGAATTTCCTCCTTTGTGTAGAGGGATAATGTCTGATTTTTTTTCAGAGAGGGGGAATATGGGATTCCCTTGAATGACCTATTTATAAGGCTTGAGACAGGACAGGCAATGTTATTGACTATTATTTTAAGGCTGACGCTTAGAAGGTCATCAGCTGAAGTAGAGCATGGCTTGATTTTGTTTAAGAGTAGTTTTATATAGGATGTATTTTTTGGCACTTTTTAACTGTTCAGAGTTGAACAAAAACAATAATTGAATTCAGTTCAGAATACCGTTTGCATAAATTGCATTTATTTAAACTGTATTAGCTTTAATATTGTCACAACTCAAGTGTTCTAGCATGCATTGCATTTGAATAGTTTTTAGTGCTGTTTTAGGTTCATAGGTTCATAGGTTCATACTAGGCTATCTGCCCGAGGGCATTTACAAGCCTAGCCCATCGTTTTGTGGCTTAGGCCACCCCTTTAGTATGGGGAACTATACCCATTATTTTTCTGTGCCTCTGTCGAGCAGTGACACTGAGGTAATCCCTGGGGTATATCTGCGATCTCCCATCCATTGGTCAAGATTTCTCTTGAACAAGGCCAGCGAGGTGCTCTGCCTCACATGTACCGGGATTTTGTTCCACAGCATAGGGAGTCTTTGGGTGATGAATCTATCCCTCCAGCACGCCCTATTAATAGCCGTGTCAAGGTTTAAGTCTCCGCCCTTGTGGCTCTGATGGATCTAGATTTTTGAGGTGAAGCATATTCATCAAATCTGGGTTTGACATGGCCTTGTATGTTAGGCAAAGGTCACCTCTGAGCAAGCGGTAAGCAACTGAATAGAGCTGGAGTTCTTTCAGTCGGGCAGCATAGGACAGATTTTGAGACCCTTTATCCTTTTGGTGAGGAACTTTGTGGCCTCTCCAGCTGCTGCAAGTGTCGGGTCAGATACATTCCGAATGGGGCATTGTACTCAATCATTGGTCTGATGAGTGATGAGTAAAGGGAGACTATGACCTCCCTTGATCTAGATGAGAATCCCTTCATGATAAGGTGGGCAATGTAGAAGGTCTTCCTAACTACTTTAGCTACATGGGTGTCGAATGACAGACTACTATCAACCTGGGTCCCCAGGTCCCTGATAACACCTTCTGTGCTCAGTGGATTGCCACCTATTTGGTAGCTAGGGTAACCTTGTTTTTCCCGAAGGGTATGACTATGCATTTTTGGCATTTAACTTTAGGCCATGGCTCTGGCACCAGTTATCCGTTTCTGTGAGACCCTTCTGAAGGATATCTGTGTCAGATGTGTTTTCTACTATGGCGCCCAGTTTGCAGTCATCTGCAAACTTTGTCAGCCATAACCCTCCTGTGTTTGCTTGTACTTGGAAAAGTAGATGCCAAACAAGAGTGGGCCCAGGACTGAGCCCTGTGGGACACCACTTGTGACAGGCTTTGAGTCTGACATGGCGCCAGCAGCTCTGACCCTGTGGGTTCTGTCACTCAGCCAGTTTGCAACCCATCTTGTGATGTATGGGTTGACATTTAAGCTGATGAGTTTTTCAATGATACCCGAATGGGGTATTGTATCGAAGGCCTTAGCCAGATCGAGGTAGGCTGTATGGACTGCCTTTCCTCATCAATGGCTTTGGTGACTGTTTCAAAAGTCAACCAAGTTTAAAAGGCATGATCTGCCTTTGACAAAGCCAAACTGGGTTGGATCCAAAGTCTGCAAATTCCTATGTCTTTATTTATGAGGTCCATTATGATCCTCTCCATGGCTTTGCAGATAAGGCTTGTCAAGCTAATGGGCGGTAATTTCCAGGGTCGGTGGAGGCACCGCCTTTGTGAAGTGGTACCACAGTTGCAGTGCGCCACTCCTGGGTAATGTATCCAGAGGTAAGACTTTGATTAAACAGCTGTCCTAGCTGTGGGTTTAATTCCTCATTGAGTTCATGGAGCACACAGCCGGGACACCATCAGGTCCCATGGATGCTGTGTTTTTGCTTTGGAGAGAGCAGTTCTCACTTGGGCTGGAGATGTTTGGGGGCTGCAATCGCTTGGTATAGATATCTCTCCTTTTGGGGGAGGGGAGAAGTTTGCACTGAACCTGTCAGCCAGTATGTTGGCAATGTCTGTAGGATCAGTAATCTTCACATCATTTTGAACTAGCTCTGAGCATATCTGGGAGTTTCCTCCCAGGTTTCTAACATAGCTAAAGAAGGCCTTATGATTGTCTTTTGAGTCTTTAGCTATTTTTCTCTCGAAATTTGCTTTGGATGATTTTATGAGAGCTCTTAGTTTTTTACTTATAGTGATCAAGGGTGTCTTACCTTTTAAGGATTTTGCTCTATCTTGTAGTAGCTTCCTCCTTTTGTTGTAGAGTTTGTTTATGGCTGGGGTCCACCAGACTGGATGCTTGCCTTTGGTACAAAGTGTCTTTGTTTTGCTTGGGATTGCCTTATCCATGCAGTCCTGCAGGTGCTGGTAGAAGGCATTTGTAAGTGATTCAGCGGCTTGAGTACTGTTTTCCGCCGCTCGGGGCCTTAAAGGAGACCACACTAGTCTTTAGAAGTGTGAAGTCGGCTTTTGAGAATTTCTTTACTGTGGTCTTTTTTATTTCAGGTGGGGTTGGGATGAGGACCTCCAGCGAGATTAGTTTGTGGTCTGATCTCACCAGTGAGGGGTACACCTCCGGTGTTGAACATTGTGCTCCCATGTTCGTGATGATGAGATCAAGTATGTTATCTCCTCTTGTGGGATGGTGACTAGTTGTTCCATGGCATTTGAGTTTATGAATTCCAGGAACTTTTGGGCTAGGGTGTTTGGGCTTGAGTAGTGTTCCCAGTCTATATTAGGGTAATTGAAGTCACCTAGTATGATGGTGTTTGGTGATACATTTATCCCTCTAGTGTTTTCAGGAAGGCCATGTGAGGTTCCTGAGTTTGTGAGGGTGGCCTGTAACATGCTACAATTTGCAGAGCAGTCTTGCCTATGGTTAATTGCACCTGGATGGTCTCCGATGCATCGTCGTTGCCACCAGTCTTGAGGTGTGGGTGTCCTTGATGAATATGGATACCCCTCCTTTCTTGGTATTGTCCAGATTTTGGGGCCGGAACGCATGATATGAGGTAAAACCTGATAGCGGGGTGCTCTCAGGAGCCTTGAACCAGGTTTCTGTCACAGCACAGACATCGATGTTCTCCATACTGAGAAGGGCCTCGAGTGCGTGCATTTTGAGATTTAGACTTCTGGCATTGAGCAGCATTACCCTTAGTTTTTTCCTTTTTGTGTTCTAGGGTGGTAGGTTTAGAATTTGAGCCTTGCCTAAAAAGGCACTATGGGGTGGCAAGAGCCTTTGCCAATATCCGAATCCCAGGGTGACAGGTGCAAGCCGTCCCTTGCGGCAGCGTGGCTTGTCCAGCATGTCATCCCAGGCAGACAGACACTGGATCCCCTTTGAATGACACCAGTGTTTAAGCCAATTGTTAAAGCTGATCATCTTATCTCTGTATTGTGGCATCATTCTTGGTGAAGGTAGGATACTGCTCAAGGTCAGGGTCATACCTGTCTGGGCTACAAAATCAGAGAGCTCCTCAATGTCTCTTTCATGTAGTCCAAGGAGGTACGCCTCAGGTCGCTTACACCAGCGTGGACAATGACTGAATCATATTTGTACCTGCTGTTGAGAGACCTGAGTGCTTGCGTTATGTGGCGGATTCTAGCGCCCGACAGGCAGCTTACTGTGACCTTCTCCTTACTCAGTCTGGTGAGCGGGACGCCAGTGTGTCTGACTATGGAGTCACCAATGACTAGTGTGTCTGGCATTGTGTTTGGCCTTAAGGGCTGTGACTGTTTGACACTCTGACTGTGAGGTCTATGTGTTGCAGGTGTTGTGTTCTGAGGTGGTGGTTGTTTGGGTGTCTGCTTTGGTGGCCTCTGCTGTTTTGGTAGATTTTTGATCAGAGCCTCCGAGTATGTCTTTGTGTGTTTATGTGTATGATTTGAGGTTGTAATGGTAATATGTGAGACTGGGTCTATAGTGTGTGTGGTAACCTTCTCCTCCTGACTGGTCTTGCCAGTCCTATGTTGAGAGAGCTCAGCCTCCAGTTTGGCCGTGTAGTTGCATCTCTCGCATGTATTTGTGTTTTGTGGGAGGAGGAGAGGGTTGTTCAGGTACATGAGGCAATTGTAACATTGCCCCAATATTCCCAGGTTCACCAGCTGAGCAGGAGAGGACACTAGCAACTGATCCCTCGACATGCTAGAAGGAATAGACAAAAAACTTTAAAAAAGATTCCGGGGACGTGGGTGACCGAGAAATGGGGGTTGCCTTTTGGGGTACTATCTATGACAAGAGTGCCGTATCAAGGTAATAAGTACTGTAGGAGCAAGTGCTACGTTTAACAGATAGAGAATAGTCTACTTGGAGTCAAGTAGAGATGATCTTTTAATTATAGGATACGCTGATTAGATCAGTAGTATAGTTCGAGGAAGGTAGTTTTAAGGGAAAATTTGAAGAGTGGACTTTAGGTAGCCCGAATAGTTTAAACCTGCTTAACCGCGCTGCCCTAGTGTGCAACAGTAGCAACTCCGCGCTAAATCGGGCTAAATCGCGCTAAAGCGTGCTTTATAGCAGGGGGCTGGAAAAGACAGGAAATGACCCAAATTGGCCAACAAACCACAAGTCACTGCCCTAAACCACTCCTCCGAGGACAAATGAAGGAGTTATGGAAATGACCCCTAGTGGCCAATAAAACTACAGTTTCAAGTCAGTAACCACCTCTCCGGGGCAGGGAAGCTGCTCAATGTTAGTCACTCCCACTGATAAACACAGAGACCCTCCTTCAGCCCAAGCAAAAATGGCCTCACAGAAACTTTCAAACAGTTCAGGAACAGCAAGCCTGTAACTGAACTTTTTTAACTCTCAGAAAAGTGGGAAAAAGCAAGATTTTTTTTTTGTTTTGTTTTTACAGAGATAGCAGAGGTTCACAAGTAATATCAAGTTATAACAGTGCAGTAAATGACCCCACACAAGAGTGCTAGGTCAAGGACAGAAAATATGCAAGTTTTAAGAAAAACGATTTAAAATTAAGTGCAAACAGGAAATTCAGCAAACAGCTTTTGGTTGTGCTCTAAATACAGCTACTAATACAGAAATCAAGTTTAACAAGCCAGAAAATGCTCAAGCTAGGCAGCTATGCAGAAAAACTTAGCAAATAAACAGAGAAAAATACTTAAAATCTCAAAAGTGGCTCCTTCTTCTCTCAGCGTTTTTTCCTCTTGGAGGGTGCTGCACCAACAGCCAACAAGCCTGAAAAGACGCTCAAACCACGAGGCAACTAGGTTTTAAGAGAGGAAGATGAAGGAGTTATGGAAATGACCCCTAGTGGCCAATAAAACTACAGTTTCAAGTCAGTAACCACCTCTCCGGGGCAGGGAAGCTGCTCAATGTTAGTCACTCCCACTGATAAACACAGAGACCCTCCTTCAGCCCAAGCAAAATGGCCTCACAGAAACTTTCAAACAGTTCAGGAACAGCAAGCCTGTAACTGAACTTTTTAACTCTCAGAAAAGTGGGAAAAAGCAAGATTTTTTTTTTGTTTTGTTTTTTACAGAGATAGCAGAGGTTCACAAGTAATATCAAGTTATAACAGTGCAGTAAATGACCCCACACAAGAGTGCTAGGTCAAGGACAGAAAATATGCAAGTTTTAAGAAAAAACGATTTAAAATTAAGTGCAAACAGGAAATTCAGCAAACAGCTTTTGGTTGTGCTCTAAATACAGCTACTAATACAGAAATCAAGTTTAACAAGCCAGAAAATGCTCAAGCTAGGCAGCTATGCAGAAAAACTTAGCAAATAAACAGAGAAAAATACTTAAAATCTCAAAAGTGGCTCCTTCTTCTCTCAGCGTTTTTCCTCTTGAGGGTGCTTCACCAACAGCCAACAAGCCTGAAAAGACGCTCAAACCACGAGGCAACTAGGTTTTAAGAGAGGAAGATGAAGGAGTTATGGAAATGACCCCTAGTGGCCAATAAAACTACAGTTTCAAGTCAGTAACCACCTCTCCGGGGCAGGGAAGCTGCTCAATGTTAGTCACTCCCACTGATAAACACAGAGACCCTCCTTCAGCCCAAGCAAAATGGCCTCACAGAAACTTTCAAACAGTTCAGGAACAGCAAGCCTGTAACTGAACTTTTTAACTCTCAGAAAAGTGGGAAAAAGCAAGATTTTTTTTTTTTGTTTTGTTTTTACAGAGATAGCAGAGGTTCACAAGTAATATCAAGTTATAACAGTGCAGTAAATGACCCCACACAAGAGTGCTAGGTCAAGGACAGAAAATATGCAAGTTTTAAGAAAAAAACGATTTAAAATTAAGTGCAAACAGGAAATTCAGCAAACAGCTTTTGGTTGTGCTCTAAATACAGCTACTAATACAGAAATCAAGTTTAACAAGCCAGAAAATGCTCAAGCTAGGCAGCTATGCAGAAAAACTTAGCAAATAAACAGAGAAAAATACTTAAAATCTCAAAAGTGGCTCCCTTCTTCTCTCAGCATTTTTCCTCTTGGAGGGTGCTTCACCAACAGCCAACAAGCCTGAAAAGACGCTCAAACCACGAGGCAACTAGGTTTTAAGAGAGGAAGATGAAGGAGTTATGGAAATGACCCCTAGTGGCCAATAAAACTACAGTTTCAAGTCAGTAACCACCTCTCCGGGGCAGGGAAGCTGCTCAATGTTAGTCACTCCCACTGATAAACACAGAGACCCTCCTTCAGCCCAAGCAAAATGGCCTCACAGAAACTTTCAAACAGTTCAGGAACAGCAAGCCTGTAACTGAACTTTTTAACTCTCAGAAAAGTGGGAAAAAGCAAGATTTTTTTTTTTGTTTTGTTTTTACAGAGATAGCAGAGGTTCACAAGTAATATCAAGTTATAACAGTGCAGTAAATGACCCCACACAAGAGTGCTAGGTCAAGGACAGAAAATATGCAAGTTTTAAGAAAAACGATTTAAAATTAAGTGCAAACAGGAAATTCAGCAAACAGCTTTTGGTTGTGCTCTAAATACAGCTACTAATACAGAAATCAAGTTTAACAAGCCAGAAAATGCTCAAGCTAGGCAGCTATGCAGAAAAACTTAGCAAATAAACAGAGAAAAATACTTAAAATCTCAAAAGTGGCTCCCTTCTTCTCTCAGCGTTTTTCCTCTTGGAGGGTGCTTCACCAACAGCCAACAAGCCTGAAAAGACGCTCAAACCACGAGGCAACTAGGTTTTAAGAGAGGAAGATGAAGGAGTTATGGAAATGACCCCTAGTGGCCAATAAAACTACAGTTTCAAGTCAGTAACCACCTCTCCGGGGCAGGGAAGCTGCTCAATGTTAGTCACTCCCACTGATAAACACAGAGACCCTCCTTCAGCCCAAGCAAAATGGCCTCACAGAAACTTTCAAACAGTTCAGGAACAGCAAGCCTGTAACTGAACTTTTTAACTCTCAGAAAAGTGGGAAAAAGCAAGATTTTTTTTGTTTGTTTTGTTTTTACAGAGATAGCAGAGGTTCACAAGTAATATCAAGTTATAACAGTGCAGTAAATGACCCCACACAAGAGTGCTAGGTCAAGGACAGAAAATATGCAAGTTTTAAGAAAAACGATTTAAAATTAAGTGCAAACAGGAAATTCAGCAAACAGCTTTTGGTTGTGCTCTAAATACAGCTACTAATACAGAAATCAAGTTTAACAAGCCAGAAAATGCTCAAGCTAGGCAGCTATGCAGAAAAACTTAGCAAATAAACAGAGAAAAATACTTAAAATCTCAAAAGTGGCTCCTTCTTCTCTCAGCATTTTTCCTCTTGAGGGTGCTTCACCAACAGCCAACAAGCCTGAAAAGACGCTCAAACCACGAGGCAACTAGGTTTTAAGAGAGGAAGATGAAGGAGTTATGGAAATGACCCCTAGTGGCCAATAAAACTACAGTTTCAAGTCAGTAACCACCTCTCCGGGGCAGGGAAGCTGCTCAATGTTAGTCACTCCCACTGATAAACACAGAGACCCTCCTTCAGCCCAAGCAAAATGGCCTCACAGAAACTTTCAAACAGTTCAGGAACAGCAAGCCTGTAACTGAACTTTTTTAACTCTCAGAAAAGTGGGAAAAAGCAAGATTTTTTTTTTTTTGTTTTTGTTTTTACAGAGATAGCAGAGGTTCACAAGTAATATCAAGTTATAACAGTGCAGTAAATGACCCCACACAAGAGTGCTAGGTCAAGGACAGAAAATATGCAAGTTTTAAGAAAAAACGATTTAAAATTAAGTGCAAACAGGAAATTCAGCAAACAGCTTTTGGTTGTGCTCTAAATACAGCTACTAATACAGAAATCAAGTTTAACAAGCCAGAAAATGCTCAAGCTAGGCAGCTATGCAGAAAAACTTAGCAAATAAACAGAGAAAAAATACTTAAAATCTCAAAAGTGGCTCCTTCTTCTCTCAGTGTTTTTCCTCTTGGAGGGTGCTTCACCAACAGCCAACAAGCCTGAAAAGACGCTCAAACCACGAGGCAACTAGGTTTTAAGAGAGGAAGATGAAGTAGTTATGGAAATGACCCTAGTGGCCAATAAAACTACAGTTTCAAGTCAGTAACCACCTCTCCGGGGCAGGGAAGCTGCTCAATGTTAGTCACTCCCACTGATAAACACAGAGACCCTCCTTCAGCCCAAGCAAAATGGCCTCACAGAAACTTTCAAACAGTTCAGGAACAGCAAGCCTGTAACTGAACTTTTTAACTCTCAGAAAAGTGGGAAAAAGCAAGATTTTTTTTTTGTTTTGTTTTTACAGAGATAGCAGAGGTTCACAAGTAATATCAAGTTATAACAGTGCAGTAAATGACCCCACACAAGAGTGCTAGGTCAAGGACAGAAAATATGCAAGTTTTAAGAAAAAAACGATTTAAAATTAAGTGCAAACAGGAAATTCAGCAAACAGCTTTTGGTTGTGCTCTAAATACAGCTACTAATACAGAAATCAAGTTTAACAAGCCAGAAAATGCTCAAGCTAGGCAGCTATGCAGAAAAACTTAGCAAATAAACAGAGAAAAAATACTTAAAATCTCAAAAGTGGCTCCCTTCTTCTCTCAGCGTTTTTTCCTCTTGGAGGGTGCTTCACCAACAGCCAACAAGCTGTTTTCCTGTAAAAAAAAAGTCCTAAGCTTGTTTCCTGCCTTTCCTGTAACTAGTGTAGGCCAGATACAGATTTGCTGTATTATACAGGACTGTTTGTAAGCTTCTGAGCCCTCCAAGCCTTTCTGTGTAGGAGGGAAGCCTTCTAGCTTATCAGTGGGAGTGGTAAGCACTAGGTAGCCTATCTACCACATGATGATTGGTTTCTGGCCCAGAATTTGCAGTGTATTGGCTGTTTGGGCAGTTTTTCCATATCTTTAAACTTTCTGGTTTAAAAGCCCGCATTCTCGCTTTTTTCCCACCTTTCCTGTAACTAGTCTAGCCCAGATACAGATTTGCTGTATCCAGGACTGTTTGTAAGCTTCTGACTGGTGCCAAAGTCTGCTCTTCAATTTTTCCCTTAGACCTGCTAGTTCTCTCCTCTCCTGCACTTTTACTAGCTTATTATTCTAGCACTCTACCAGACTTCTTGTAGCAATTATTGTAGCACACAAAAGTGCTACCAGCACTAAACATTCTACAAGGAAACAGCTCCAGTACTTATTATTAATGGATACTCTTTCAGGCATGTCTAAAGGTCAGTTCCCTGTGCTTTCTCCTATTAACCTGGTGAACTTGGGCATCCTGAGGCAATGTAGCAACTGCCTCATGTACACTGACAACCCTCTCCTCTTACCTTCCAACACTCAGACTTGCGAGGAATGCACTTATATATCCACACTGGAAGCCACGCACTCTCCAACCAAGACTGGAATAGCTGGTCAAGAGAAGAAGATCAATACTTGCATCACACCACATGGAACACAGAGCCCTCCAGAGCACACATCAGCACTTCCTTCACATAAAAACACAAACCACACACCCACCTTCACAGAGGCTCTCAATAAAAATCTACCCAAACAGCAGAGATATCCAAGGCAGAAATGCACTCGACCACCACAGACAATACTAATCACGAGACACATAACTCTCCTAAACAGTGTGCCACACAACCAAAGCCCCTAAGGCAAAACAGCATGCCCAACACACTAGTCATAGGTTATGTCCCACTCACTAGGTTGAATAAGGAGAAAGTAATGGTTAGCTGCCTGTCAGGTGCCAGAATCTGCCACATAATGCATGCACTCAGGTCTTTCAACAACAGGTACACATATGACTCTGTCATTGTACATGTGGGTGTGAATGACCTGAGATGTACCTCCCTGAACTACATGAAAAGAGACATGGAGGAGCCCTCTGATTATGTAGCCCTGGTGGTTATGACCCTAGCCCTGAGCAGCATCCTACCATCACCCAGAATTATACCACAGTACAAGCAGAAATTATTGATTTCAACAATTGGCCAAGTTTCTGGTGTCATTCCAAGGGGATCCAGTATCTGTCTGCCTGGGATGACATGACTGACAGACCTTGATGCTTTGCCAGACATGGCCTGCATCTGTCACCCCTGGGCTTCCGGATAATGGCCAAGGCTCTTGCCACCCCTATAGTGCCTTTTTTAGGCTGTGTTCCATAGACCAAATTACTACCATAACAGCTACAAACAAATGCAAACTGAGGGTCATGCTACTCAATGCTAGAAGTATAAATCTCAAAATGCACTCACTTAAAGCACTCCTTAAAATAGAGAACATCGACATTTGTGATGTAACAGAGACCTGGTTCAAAGCAGCAGAAAGCAGCCCTGCACTACCAGGCTATAACTCAGTCCACACCTTTCGGCTCCAGAACTTGGACCAAAGCTTCAAAGTCGGTGGTGTTTCTACATTTATAAAGAATGAGCACACCTCCAGACTGATAGCCCAACATAATGCATCAGAGATACTTCAGGTGCAGCTAACATTGGGTAAGACAGTGATTCAGGTCCTAGCCTGCTATAGGTCCCCAACCATGTCCCAAGACTCACATTCCACATTCCTAAGCACCCTGGAGAATATTAGGGTCCAACCTAACACTCTCATACTGGGCAACTTCAACTACCTCTCCATTAACTGGGAAAAATACTCACATACCAATACACTTGCCCAACATTTTATGGAATTCTTTAATTCCAATGTCCTGGACCAGTTCGTTCTTCCCCCACCAGAGGTAGTAACATCCTTGACCTGGTCATTACTAACATGGGTGACCATTGGTCTACACCAATAGTCAGCTCCTCACTGGTTAGATCCGGCCACAAACTAATCACCTTGGAAATCCACCCCCCCCCCCACAAAGATAACTGCCATGAAAAACTTCTCCAACGCTAACTTTGGGCTCCTAAAAACAGAGGTGGCTAACTTCATGGCACCCATGCAAATGGATAATAGTTGCATGACTGCCGAATCATACACTAATACACTGTACAAATATGTACACAAATGCATGGATCTCGCCATACCCAATAGAACCAAGACGCTCTCCTCCAAAAAAAGGAAGTCAATCCTTTGGTCCCCTACTATAAACAAACTCTACAACAGAATACTGACGCGGAATAAGGTGAAGTTCCTAGACTGGAAAAACTCCCTTATCAGCCTCAACAGCAAGTTGAGATCCCTCATCAAATCCTCTAAAACTAATTATGAAAACAGAATTGCAGCAGATAGTAAAGACAACCACAAGGCCTTCTATAGTTAGGTAAAGAATCTCCATGGCAATACCCAGATTTGCTCTGAGCTACTGCACAATGGTACCTCCTATACCAAGCCAACAGATATTGCCAATATACTGGCCAACAAATTCTGTGCCAACTTAACCCCCTCCCCAAAGGACCAATCACAATACCAGTAGATTGCCGGGCATTCAGTATTACTGCTGCACAGGTTAAAACAGTACTGTCCAAGACCAAGAATACAGCTTCTGTGGGACCTGACAATATCCCTGTCTGTGTTCTACATGAACTACAGAGTGAACTGGCACCACACCTGTGTGACCTGTTCATTCACAGCCTCACCACAGGCTTTGTTCCCACTGAATGGGGCACTGTTACAGTCATCCCTCTCCACAAAGGAGGTGTGACTACAGACCCTGGGAACTATCGCCCGATTAGTCTGACGAGTCTGATATGCAAAGCTATGGAACACATCATCACGGACCTAATAAACAAGGATATAGGGAATCTCCAAACTTTGGATCCCACACAGTTTGGTTTTGCAAAGGGTAGATCATGCCTGCTCAGCCTAGTCAATTTCTTTGAGTCAGTCACCAGAGCTGTGGATAAAGGTAAGGTGGTTCATACAGCCTACCTTGATCTGGCCAAGGCCTTTGATACCATTCCCCACTAAGGAATCATAGAAAAACTCACTAAGCTAGGCAGCAACCCCTATATCACTAGGTGGGTTGCAAACTGGCTCACAGATAGAACCCACAGTGTGAAAGTAGTTGGCTCTAAGTCAGACTACTGACCAGTCACGTGTGGAGTCCCAGAGGGTTCAGTCCTGGGTCCTCTCCTGTTTGGTATCTACTTCTCTGAAATCCAGGCCAACATGAAAGGACTCTGGCTGACAAAGTTTGCAGATGATTGCAAGTTGGGAGCTATTATTAACTCCCCAAGTGATGTTGACATCCTGCAGAAAGGCCTCACTGAGACCAATGACTGGTGTCATAACCATGGCCTTAAGCTCAATGCCAAAAAATGTGTCATCATCCCCTTTAGGAAAAACAAAGTTCCCATGAATTACCACATCAATGGTAGTCCACTGAACACAGAAGGCATTATAAGAGATCTGGGAACACAGGTTGACAGCAACCTCTTTTTTGACCACCACATTGCCACTGTGGTCAGAAAGTCCTTGTATGTGGCACATCTCATTTCTAAGGGTTTTGCATCCATGAAGAAAGAGGTCATTGTCTCTCTCTACTCTTCCCTCATTAGGCCAATCATCGAGTACAATGCCCCATTTGGCATGTACAAAACTAGACACCTGCAACAACTGGAGAGGCCGCAAAAGTACCTCACAAAGATGATCCTAAACCTTAAACAGTTGTCCTATATGGACAGTCTCAAAAAACTCCAACTATTCTCTGTCTCATATCACCTACTTAAAGGCGATCTCTGCTTTTCTTACAAAGCCATGTCTGACCCAGCAATGTTAGAAATGTTACATCTAAATAAATCCCAATCCCTCTGCACCACACACTCCAGAGACGTCACCCTCATTACCACAATCAACAGAACATGCTGGAGGGACAGGTTCATAACCCAGAGACTGCCCATGCTATGAAATAGACTTCCCATACATGTCAAACAGAGCACCTCACTGGCCCTCGTCAAGAGAAATCTTGATGAGTGGATGGGATATAGAAAATTCACCCCAGGGATCACTCCAGTGGCTCTACTCGACAGAGGCACTGGGAACTAATGTCAGGGGAACAATGCCAGAGTAATCCTTTGGGCTAGGCCTGTAAAGACTCCAGGGCCATTAGCCTAGTACACACCTATGAACCTATGTGGGCATAGGTTTGAAGACAAAAGCAGATATGGTAATATATGGCTGTTGAGCAGGGTTGGGATTAGATTCTGTCACTGTCTCTCTCTCTCTATTTATATGTGTATCTGTGTGTGTGTGTGTGTGTGTGTGTGTGTGTGTGTGTGTGTGTGTGTGTGTGTGTGTGTGTGTGTGTGTGTGTGTGTGTGTGTGTGTGTGTCTATATATATATATATATATATATATATATATATATATATATATATATATATATATATGTATGTATGTATATATGGGTCTACTTTGTTTCACTGAACGCTCATTTCACTGAATTTGAATTTACTCTGACCAAATCGCTTAAAGCTCAAATTACTGAAAACTCATTTCACAGAATATCATTTCACTGAAGTGAAGTACTGGCACTGTGTACAGTACTGTAAGGCAAGTAGAAGGTATATGCCCTCTTCCCCAATATAGTGTGATCCCAGAGTTAGTAGACATAGTTAGGGTGAGTGTGGGGGGTACAGCCTCCATTTAGTTTGGTTTTATATTATATTTCACCAAAAGTTTCAAAACAATACATTTTAAACCATAGACATGCATACTTACAACACCAGTGACTAACTCTTTCCAGAAGACAATATATACCCAAACTAAGTGAGGGACTACACCCCCCCCCACACTCCCCAATGTAGGGGGCTGTGCCCCCCAACTATATATACTAACTCCAGGATCGCACTATAGTGGGGAAAAGGGCATATACCTTTTACTTGCCTTACAGTACTCTACACAGTGCCAGTACTTCACTTCAGTGAAATGAGATTCGGTGAAATGTTTTCAGTAATTTGAGCTTTCAGCGATTTGGTCAAGATGAATTGAAATTCAGTGAAATGAGCTTTCAATGAAACAAAGTTGACCCAAATATATATATATATATATATATATATATATATAGATATATAAATATATAGGGGTGCTATAAGTCTTTCATCCTGCTAATATAAAAGCCAATGCACAAACACAGTTCCCCATGCTTTGTATATAAGCAAACCTCCAGTTTAAAATCTGATATAGTAAATGCTCTCCATAGTCTCCCATTGTTTACAGCTGCTCAAAGAGCTGTAAGTTTGTGCAGAGGGCAGTACCACTGCAGGTCATCTAACTGCAGTACCATTGCAGGTCATCTAACTGGAGCTGCTCAACATTTGGCAACTTTTGCAAGAGGTCTGGAGAGATTCTGCTGAAATCCAAGGCATTCACTGCTAAAATTGAAAAAAGAAATGCCTTCTGAGTTTCCTTTGCACTTTGCTGACTGTATTTGATCATTTTGCAGATTTTTACACTATTTGTCTGCACTTTAAAAAAAGCTGTTCTGTGGCTTTAAGTAGCTAGTACATATCATAGACTAGATTCGGATCTGCTTAATCTAGACTGTATTATTACACTTGAGCACTATTCTAGCCATCTTAAGTTAGGAGGGCCCAGCCTGCACCCTTGTGGCAGAAGTTTGTAGTCTGAGCCTCATATGAGTTGGAGATTATTGGAGGAAAGCTCACTGTATGCTTTCTCATTGGTAGTTTAGCTTAAAATTGTTTAATTTCAACTGTATTTAAACCTTACATTTGTGCGTAGCTGCACACTGCTCGGCTGAGTTCAGTGGTGCCCTGTATACATGCAAATTCCCTGAAAGACAATTTTCTCCTAGACATCTATTAGTGAACCCATCTAAGCTTCCCTGCTGCATTTCAGGAAACTCAGTTGTGCACTGAGAAGCATTGCCATAGTTTTCACCCCTGGCCTTCAATAGAATAAGCCTCTTTGTTAACCCTAGAGCAAAATATGGTCAGACTAGTCCACTCCCCAATAGTAATTACTGTAAAAACCTGCCATAATGGATGGCCAGTTTCCAACCATTTCTCCGGTCAGCTAGACTGACATGAGCATCTTGAGGCAATGTAGTAATTGCCTTATGTATAATGACAATGACTTAATCCTAAAACAAATACAATATGTGAGAGATGTAATTACATTATGAATTTGGAATCAACAACAAACCAGACATCAAACAGGTTGTCGGCACACACGCATTACCTTTCACACAAAACAAGGTCACAACACATAAACCCACAAACACAGAGGTACTCAACAGAAGTCTACCAAAAGATCAGAGACCACCCAAGTTCAAACCACCTGCATACATTGCAAAGCAAACAGAATCCACTACACATAACAACACACACACACTAGTGTCTCAGCAAATATTCACCAGGCCAGACAAGGAGAAGGTCACAGTTAGCTGCCTGTCAGATGCCAGGATCCATCAAATCATGCATGCCCTCATGTCACTCAACAATTATTGCTATGACTCTGTCATAGTACATTTTGGGATGAATAACATGAGACATACCTCTCTGGACTATGTGAAGAGAGACATGACTGAAGTCTCAGATTATGTGTCCCAGGCAGGTATGCCCCTAGCCCTAAGCAGCATTCTACCCATTCTACCATTCACCCAGGATGATGCCACAATATAGACAAAAACATTATTAACTTCAACAATTGGTTTAGCTTCTGGTGTAAAACCAGGGGATCGAGTATCTCTCAGCCTGGGAAGACAGTTGAAAGACCACACTGCTTTGCCAGATATGGTCTTCACCTCTCTTCTCTAGGCTTTTGGATACTGGCAAATGTGCTTGCCTCCCCCAGTGCCTTTTTTAGGCAATGTCAAAAACAACAAAATTTCACTTGAGACAAACTCAAGGTTATGCAGCTTAATGCTAGGAACCTAAACAGGAAACAGCAGTCCCTGATGACAAGGAAACCACACATAAACCAAACAGCAAGACAACGATGAAAATTAGTGCACAAAACCTTTATTAACCACTTTCATCTAATGACTTCTTCAGAATAAAACCCCACATGCAACATTCTAAATTTAAACAATCAGCCAATCAGATTGAGCTGCTAATTAATAACAAAATTCCACATTAATTATAAAAAAAAACTCATAAAGTACAAATACAATATAAAAAAAGCAAATACTGCAAATCAAAACTAATTTTTGTTTAAATAGACCCTTCTATTTAAAAAAAAACGAATGTTTATCATATCATTAAACCGGGCGGGCTTATCAGCACATAATTTTAACTGCCATAAGGATTCTTTGTGCTCCAAATAATTTTTGAAATCCCCTCCCCTAAGGTTAACACATCCCTATTCTATAATAGAAAAGAGAAATGTTTTATATTGTTTTCACTCTGAGGTATGCTTAAATAGAGCATGTTTGGGATCTTTCTTCTTAATACAATATAAATATTCTCTAATCTGCTCATAAAAACACCTAGTACATTCACCACACTTAAACACCCCCTAAGATTTTTCAGTAATAGAACAAATAAGTTAGAATTTTAGTTTTGTCATTCTGTAATATTGTTTTAAAATTAACATTATTCTTATAAACAAACCAAGGCATACTTTCAACAACTTTATACAAATGTAGTAAAACCACGAAAAAGCAGCCACACCAGACCGGAATCACCAAGGCAAGGAGCAAACTCACAATAAGGTACTGACCACGATGATTTATTAACGTGCAAGACTAAGCAACAAGCAACACACACGTTTTCGTCAAAATACGACTTCTTCAGATAAAAAATCATCCAAAAAACTGCAGTTTAAATAGTATCCACCCCCCACAGGTTCAATCAATCAATTATGTAATTACAATAAGGAATATACAGAAGTTACATATATACTTACATTTATAAAAATAACATTCTACAAATACATAAAATGTATAAAAAATCAAATAAATCATAATATATAATATATATATATACACTTGTTTTAGAATAACTACAATTGATAAAAACCATGAGTATTCCATTGTTTATTAATACTTAAATCTTAATTAAATACGTCTAGCTTTTAGCTTTAAATAGGGCACTATAGAAATTGATTCATTTAACCCCGGGGCTTTTGTAGCTTCTAAAAGAATCTGCCAGTAGGTTTCCCTATGAGCTAAACTAGCCTCCCAGGGTCCACCTCTTATATCCTTTGGAACCATCTCAATTACAAAAAACAAGAATTTTGCACCATCACATTCAGTGGTATGCTTGTATAATGCATTGGTAACTTTACATTTAGCTATATCGTACATGTGCTCGTATATGCGCCTTTTAAATTGTCGCTCAGTTTTTCCGACGTAAAACGCCAGGCACATTTGACATACAGCCAAATAAACCAATCCACTGGCCATACAGTTGTAATAACCCATAGCCTTAATATCCCTGTTGCGGCTTTCCAAATACAAATGACTGTCTTGCATTACATACTTGCAGGACGAACAACGCCCACATTTGTAGGTACCTATTTTGTTTCTAGAAGTCTGTATAACATGCTCCTGTTGTTCCAATAGTCTTTTCATATTCTGTCCCCTTCTATATATAGTTTTTATTGACCTGGCCTTAAATGTATTTAAATCAGTTAATTCTTGGAACATGGACCATTCTTTTTCAACAATGTTCTTAATATGAGATACATTACCACTAAAGTCAGTAATAAAGGTAAAGTTACCCAAAAATGCTCCTGTTTCACCCATATAGGGCCCACCATCTGACCCTATATGCATTTTACCCAAAATGGGGCTAAACCTAGTACTACGGGCTGCACTAACCTCTTCTTGTACTGATGTTACCATTTCAATGGGATATCCTCTTTCCAAAAATAAAGATGTTAGGACCTCACATTCTACCCTGAAATCCTCATCCATAGAGGTCATTCGTGATACACAAACAAACTGCCCCTTAAGGATTCCTCTTTTTTGGTAGCGTGGATGAGAGCTCGTATAGTGCAGATACCCATTCGAAAAAGTAGGTTTTCTATATATACAAGATTTAACCCCCTCCCCATCCTTAGTGAGGCTCACGTCTAAATAGTTTACACTATCATACGTAATTTGATGGGTGAATTTTAAAAAAGAACAGGTAGTATGTATATATTCAATAAACTTTTCAATATCACCCACAGGCCCATTCCAAAAAATACATATATCGTCAAGAAATCTACAATAATAGCTCCAGTTGTTAGAAAAGGAACTATTCTTGACAAACTTCTTCTCCCATATATACATGACAATGTCCGCATACGTTGGGGCACAGTTAGCCCCCATGGAAACACCCGAAACCTGATGAAAATACTCACCGGCAAAGAAAACATAACTGTTTTTCAATACCAGCTCCAATAAACCAGTAATGGCATGAACATCATTGTTAGTAATATGCGGGCACTCACATATCGCTTCTTCCAACCATTCCAAACCTATGTCACTAGGAATGATGGAGAAGAGGTCAACCACATCAATGGTTAAAAACACTACTTCTTTTTCAAATAGATGGGGTTGTATACTACGTAAAAAGGCCCAAGAATCCTTAAGAATATACTCCTGCCTTCCCCACAATTCCTTTAACTTCCAATCCAAATATTTAGAAATGTTATGCGTCTTGGAACCCTGAGCAGCCACGATGGGTCTCAAAGGCGGGTCCAGCAGAGTTTTATGTACCTTGGGTATCCCAAATATAGAGGGCACCCTAGGATCAGAATTGGAAAGGAAAGTATAGGTATCTACTTCTATCACATCTTGATCAAGTAAGTCCTGGATGGCCAAATCTATCTTATGGTAGGACAAATGGATCTCATTAAGGGAGGCCGACGTATACTTATCATAGTCATGCAGGATGTCATACATCTTAGCCTGATACAAATTACTATCCATTATTACAGTCCCCCCACCTTTGTCCGGTTCCATGACCCTCAAACCAGGATCCTTACTTAGTTTTTCCAATAATAATTTCTCATCCATGGTTAAATTAGCCTTAAATCGATCCAAACCCAATTCTTTACGGAACCTGTCCTCAATCCTTTGCTCGAGGTTTTTAAGCTGTGGATGAAGTGGGGGGTTAAAGGTACTAGATTTTCTTAAATGTAAACTAGGAGTTCCAGGTAGAGCTCCTAAAAGATTTTCCAAATTAAGTTTACGTATAAATAACTTCAAATCCAAGATCGCATGCACCAGATCATATTTACAACTATAGTGATTTTTCCATTTCTAATACATGTTTTCAGTTGTTTACCAAGGGGTTTAAATTTGTGCCCAATAGACGTAGTAATCTGGTGCATGCGATCTTGGATTTGAAGTTATTTATACGTAAACTTAATTTGGAAAATCTTTTAGGAGCTCTACCTGGAACTCCTAGTTTACATTTAAGAAAATTTAGTACCTTTAACCCCCCACTTCATCCACAGCTTAAAAACCTCGAGCAAAGGATTGAGGACAGGTTCCATAAAGAATTGGGTTTGGATCGATTTAAGGCTAATTTAACCATGGATGAGAAAGTATTATTGGAAAAACTAAGTAAGGATCCTGGTTTGAGGGTCATGGAACCGGACAAAGGTGGGGGGACTGTAATAATGGATAGTAATTTGTATCAGGCTAAGATGTATGACATCCTGCATGACTATGATAAGTATACGTCAGCCTCCTTTAATGAGATCCATTTGTCCTACCATAAGATAGATTTGGCCATCCAGGACTTACTTGATCAAGATGTGATAGAAGTAGATACCTATACTTTCCTTTCCAATTCTGATCCTAGGGTGCCCTCTATATTTGGGATACCCAAGGTACATAAAAATCTGCTGGACCCGCCTTTGAGACCCATCGTGGCTGCTCAGGGTTCCAAGACGCATAACATTTCTAAATATTTGGATTGGAAGTTAAAGGAATTGTGGGGAAGGCAGGAGTATATTCTTAAGGATTCTTGGGCCTTTTTACATAGTATACAACCCCATCTATTTGAAAAAGAAGTAGTGTTTTTAACCATTGATGTGGTTGACCTCTTCTCCATCATTCCTAGTGACATAGGTTTGGAATGGTTGGAAGAAGCGATATGTGAGTGCCCGTGATATTACTAACAATGATGTTCATGCCGCTACTGGTTTATTGAGCTGGTATTGAAAACAGTTATGTTTTCTTTGCCGGTGAGTATTTTCATCAGGTTTCGGTGTTTCCATGGGGCTAACTGTGCCCCAACGATGACATTGTCATGTATATATGGGAGAAGAAGTTTGTCAAGAATAGTTCCTTTTCTAACAACTGGAGCTATTATTGTAGATTTCTTGACGATATATGTATTTTGAATGGGCCTGTGGGTGATATTGAAAAGTTTATTGAATATATACATACTACCACTTCTTTAAAATTCACCCATCAAATTACATATGATAGTGTAAACTATTTAGACGTGACCTCACTAAGGATGGGGAGGGGTTAAATCTTGTATATATAGAAAACCTACTTTTCGAATGGGTATCTGCACTATACGAGCTCTCATCCACGCTACCAAAAAGAGGAATCCTTAAGGGCAGTTTGTTCATGTATCACAATGACCTCTACGGATGAGGATTTCAGGGTAGAATGTGAGGTCCTAACATCCTTATTTTTGAAAGAGGATATCCCATTGAAATGGTAACATCAGTACAAGAAGAGGTTAGTGCAGCCCGTAGTACTAGGTTTAGCCCCATTTTGGTAAAATGCATATAGGGTCAGATGGTGGGCCCTATATGGGTGAAACAGGAGCATTTTTGGGTAACTTTACCTTTATTACTGACTTTAGTGGTAATGTATCTCATATTAAGAACATTGTTGAAAAGAATGGTCCATGTTCCAAGAATTAACTGATTTAAATACATTTAAGGCCAGGTCAATAAAAACTATATATAGAAGGGGACAGAATATGAAAAGACTATTGGAACAACAGGAGCATGTTATACAGACTTCTAGAAACAAAATAGGTACCTACAAATGTGGGCGTTGTTCGTCCTGCAAGTATGTAATGCAAGACAGTCATTTGTATTTGGAAAGCCGCAACAGGGATATTAAGGCTATGGGTTATTACAACTGTATGGCCAGTGGATTGGTTTATTTGGCTGTATGTCAAATGTGCCCGGCGTTTTACGTCGGAAAAACTGAGCGACAATTTAAAAGGCGCATATACGAGCACATGTACAATATAGCTAAATGTAAAGTTACCAATGCATTATACAAGCATACCACTGAATGTGATGGTGCAAAATTCTTGTTTTTTGTAATTGAGATGGTTCCAAAGGATATAAGAGGTGGACCCTGGGAGGCCAGTTTAGCTCATAGGAAAACCTACTGGCAGATTCTTTTGGAAGCTACAAAAGCCCCGGGGTTAAATGAATCAATTTCTATAGTGCCCTATTTAAAGCTAAAAGCTAGACATATTTAATTAAGATTTAAGTATTAATAAACAATGGAATACTCATGGTTTTTATCAATTGTAGTTATTCTAAAACAAGTGTATATATATATATTATATATTATGATTTATTTTATTTTTTATACATTTTATGTATTTGTAGAATGTTATTTTTATAAATGTAAGTATATATGTAACTTCTGTATATTCCTTATTGTAATTACATAATTGATTGATTGAACCTGTGGGGGGGGGTGGATACTATTTAAACTGCAGTTTTTTGGATGATTTTTTATCTGAAGAAGTCGTATTTTGACGAAAATGTGTGTGTTGCTTGTTGCTTAGTCTTGCACGTTAATAAATCATCGTGGTCAGTACCTTATTGTGAGTTTGCTCCTTGCCTTGGTGATTCCGGTCTGGTGTGGCTGCTTTTTCGTGGTTTTACTGAGTTTACTTGCAGCATTGTTTTTTGGAGTAACTTTATACAAATCTTTATTCCCTTGTAAAATTTTCCAGTTGTTCTGAATAACAGAACGTATGCCAGGGCTATCAACCATCATATCTAAATTACAAATTAAATTTTTCTCATTGCTATCTTCTTTCACTAGGACATTATTTTACTAACAAAGGGGTTTCAGATACTGACAAAGGGTCTTGCCTCTCCCCAGTGCCTTTTTGGGCAATGTCAAAACAACAAAATTTCAGACATAAAAAAATCCACTCAAGGTTATACTACTTAATGCTAGGAGCCTAAACAGGGAACTACACACCCTGGAAGCACTCCTCACCTCAGAAGATGCTAACATCTGTGCAGTCACTAGGACATGGCTGCAAATAGCACCCCAGCTGTGCAAGGCTGCAATGCCTTCCATATGCTCAGACCCCAAAACAAATGTGAAAGAACCAAACATGGAGGTGTATCCATCTTCATTAAAGCCAAATACACCTTGAGACTGGTTAACAGTATGACTCTCGAGTTACTTCAGGTCCAACTAACTATAGGAAAGCACCCTACCATATCATTGACCATGAACCAAGAGAAACACATCACCTACCTGGACTTACTAGGGTCACTTATTATTGTGGGATATTTCAACTATCCTTCCATCGATTGGGTGACATGCACAAGCACAAACATGCTTGTCCTGAGGTTTCTGGACTTTGTCAATGCAAATGCCCTGGAACAGTTAATCTGCACCCCCACTAGGGGCTCAAAAGTACTAGACTTAGTACTCACCAACACGGGAGGTGGTCACTCCACTATCCCTTGTGTGTTGCCTTCTCTGGTAAGGTCAGACCATAAATGTGTCTCTTTGAAGTAACAATCAGACCTGATACCCTCACAGGAGCAAAAAAAAATGAAAAATTTCTCCAAAGCAAACTACAGCCTTCTAGGCGATGGTATAAAAAGTTTCAAACCCCCTGCTAACACAGCCAACAATGACTCCTATGCAGAGGAGTACACAAATGACCTATATAACCACCTAAACAACTGTATAGACTCAGCTGTACCTGACTGGATCAAAACCAGGTCCTCACAAAAAAACAGGAAACCCTGGTGGACCACAAGTATAAATAGGTTATATAACAAAAGTAAGAAACTGATGTCTAAGAACAAGAGGAAATTTACCACCAGAAGAAGAATAACCTCCACAGCTTGAACAAGCAAATCAGATATCTTGTAAAGTCCTCTAAATCTGGTTAGAAATGTAAATTAGCATCCCTAGCTAAGGATAATGACAAGGCATTCTTTAGCTACGTCCGAAATCTAAACGGGAATACCCAACTATGTGCCGAATGTATAGTGGATGGTACCTCTCATACTGAACCTAAGGTTACCCCCCTGTCCCCATCAGCCATACCCCAAAGCATAGCTGACACCAGTCTTCTACCTAGTATCTCCAAAGAGCAGGTCATATCCATGTTCTTCAAGGCCAAAATCATGGCTTCTCTTGGACCAGATAACATCCCAGGCTGCTTACTATGCAATCTAAAACAAGACCTAGCAGAACTACTTGGCACTGTCTTTAACTTCAGCCTGAGTACTGGCTTTGTTCCAGCAGACTGCTGAACAGCAACAGTAATCACCTTGCACAAAGGGGGTCCATCAACCGACCCTGGGAACTATAGACCGATAAGCCTAATCAGCCTTATCTGCAAGGCCATGGAAAGAATCACCATGGAACTTATCAACAAGGACACAGGTGATCTTCAAACTCTTGACCCAGGTCAGTTTGGCTTCATTAAGGGTAGATCATAGGATCATAGGATTATTGGAGGTTACTAGCCTAATGGCCCTGGGTTCCTTACAAGCCTAGCAAGTTCAATCCATGTTCCCAAGAGTGTCTGGTTCAAACAGACACTAAAATCAGCACCTACTACCCCTGTTCAAGAAGGACACAGGTGGAATCCCCAGGGTGAATTTATAATTACCCATCCAGTCATCCAAATTACACTTAAATAAGGCCAATGAGGGGCTTTGTTTAGTATGGATAGGAAGCTTGTTCCAAAGGTGTGGCAACCTCTGTGAGACAAATTTGTCTCTCCAGCAACTTTTCTTTGCCCATAATCACCTACTACTCCCAGGCAAAACTCCAGTTCTAGGCCTCTGGCCAATCTACTAGAACTAGAAGCTAAAACTAGACAACTTTGCTCTAGCGACAAGAAATTAATCAAGGTCACCAAGACCAGCAACACAGCAGGGGACTTCCTCTTCCCTAACTACATAAGCAAAATTTGGAACACCCTACCTACTGCTATTACCTCAGCAGGCTCAAAGATTATATTTAAAAGACTTGTGAAAGAACACCTAAAGCACACATGGATATGCACATGTTCCTCGCCTGGCTGACCCCACCCCCACCCTCTCCCCTTACTCTTGCCCTCTGACTTCAACTTCATCATCAAAAGAATGCAACTTCTCTAGCTTCCTTCCAGTTCTACCCCCTTAGTCAGTACCCATATGTCACTGCTAGGACACTCTGTTTCTATCCGCTAAACTTTACTTTTCTCTTTACACCTCTACTCTTACTCTATACTTAAGCTACTTACTCCTCCTGCTTTTCTTACTTAATCTGTTATCCATTTCCCCATTTCTGTCTCTTCTCCTGCTACTATACTTCCTACTATGTCTAATCTTTGCTCTCTTTGTTGCTATACTCCCTACCGTGGCTAACTTGCTCACAAGTCAACTGTGTAAAGCAAAAAATGCAACCCCTCGTCACAATGTTCACCATTATGTAATGCCTCAACCTAAAACTGTAAAAGATGTGTACAGTCTATGTAAATATGTTAAATTTTAAGCCTCAATGCTATGTCACTAGTCAGTGTTAAGTTTGGTACTATGTAAATTTGAATGCTTCTGTAAACACCTTATATTTTCCTTAACATTTAAAGGTGGAGCTTTTCTACCCAGGCCTGTGCTGAAAATGGACATGCAACCAGTCGTACTTTTCCCGGTAAACAAATGTAAAATAAATAACTAAAAAAATAAATGTCACATACCAGGTTAAAGTCCTTTGATGGAGTGACCCATGTGCAGCATTTCCATTAAAGTTGGGTCAGAGATTGCTCTATATGCAATTCACAGGTTGTCTCTGAGTAGTCTGTATGATACATAGTAAAGTGACAATCATTTAGTCTGTCTACATAAGACAGATCTTGAAGATCCTGAATTTTCTTTACATGGAACCTTTGTGGTCTCTCCAATTGCTGCAGGTGTTTGGAAAGGAACATACCAAAGGGAGTGTTGTACTCTATGATTGGCCTGATGAGGGATGAGTACAGGGTGGTTATAACCTCTTTTTTTCTGGAGGCAATGCCCTTACTTATGAGACAAGCAATATAAAATGCCCTTCTTACCACTGTGGAGACATGGTGATCGAAGTTAAGGATGTTGTCGACCTGTGTACCCATATCTCCATTGACTGTGTGCTTAGGGTATTGCTATCGATGTGGTAGTTTGCAGGAACATCACCCTTGCCAAAGGGGATGATAATGCATGTTTTTTCATTAAGTTTAAGACCATGACTTTGGCACCAGTCATCAGTCTGCGTAAGACCTTCTTTCAGGATCTTGAGATCGCTAGGGGTTTCAATGATTGCTCCCAGTTTGCAGTCATCAGCAAACTTTGTCAGCCACAGTTCTTTAGTTTTAGCCTGTACTTCAGAGAAGTAAATTCCAAACAGTAGGGGTCCCAGAACTGATCCTCTGTGGAACACCACTGGTTACAGGCCTGCAGGAGGAGGTGGAGTTCCCTATTTTGACTGTATGAGCTCTATCAATGAGCCAGTTTGCAACCCACCTGAGAGTATATGGGTTGCTATCCAGCTGGATGAGTTTATCAATGATGAACAAGTGGGGGACTGTGTCAAAGGCCTTGGCTAAGCCTATGTAGGCCATACGCAAAGATTTTCCCTCATCTAGGAGTTTGGTGGCTGTCTCAAAGAAGTATACCAAGTTTAACAGGCATGATCTCCCCTTGACAAAGCCAAACTGGGTGGGATTGAGTGTCTGGAGATTTTCTATATCTTTGTCAATAAGCTCCATGATTATTCATTCCACGACCTTACAGATAAGGCTGGTCAGGCTAATAGGTCTATATTTCCCAGGGTCCGTGGATGCACCCCTTTTGTGAAAAAAGGATGATGGTAGCTGTTTTCCATTCTGCTGGAATGAAGCCAGTGCTTAGGCTGTGATTGAAAAGTGTGCCCAATGGTGCTGCTAATTCCTGTTTTAACCCACATAGAATACAGCCTGGGATGTTCTCTGGCCCCATACAGGCTGTGTTTTTGGCCTTGGAGAGGGCACGTAAGACCTACTCCTCGGAGATACTAGGTGGGGGACAGGTGTTAGGGATACTTTGGGGTATATGTGGTGTGGACAGGGGAGTGAAGTTTTCACTGAACCTGTCAGCCAGCAGGTTTGCTATATCCACAGGTTCTGTATATGTAGTACCGTTAACTACGAGTTCAAAGCAAATCTGTGCCTTACCTTTGAGGGTACCGATGTAACTAAAGAATGCCTTGTGGTTATCCCTAGTTAGGGAAGCTAATTCGGATTCATAGTTAGCTTTGGAGGACTTTACAAGGAGTCTTATTTGCTTAAGTTGAGGAGGAAGTGCTTCCAGTTTTGTGACCGTTCCTTCCTACTCTTAGACAGCAGTTTCTTTCTCCTATTGTATAGCCTTTTAACGGCAGTTGTCCACCAGGCAGGTTTGTTTTTCCTTGAAGATCTTGTTTTGGTACTATTGGGTACAGCAGAGTGAATACAATTGTACAGGTTCTCAATAAAGTTTTGTTGTATAACTCAGTATAGGTGTCTGTTGTATCACTGGGGGGAGGGTTTGTGAATCTTTTTATGCTGTCATGTAAGAGGTTGCAGTTGGCCTTGGAGAAGTTTTTTAGTCTAGTTGTTGCTAAGGGGGTGGTAGTCTTGTGTTATACTTATTTCTAGAGATACTGATTTGTGGTCAGATCTCACCAGGGGTGGCTACACATCAGTGGTTGTGCAGAGGTCCCCCATTCTGGTGAGCACCAGATCCAGGATGTTTGATCCCCTTGTGGGTGTGTCAACCAGCTGGTCCAGGGCATTGGAATTAACAAAGTCTAGGAACCTTTAGGCAAGTGAGTTAGAACACGTATAATTTACCCAGTCAATTGATGGGTAATTAAAGTCACCCAAAACCAAGGGAGTTTGGTTGTATCTTGATTGACTCAAGTAGATCCAAGTAGACTGAGTGGATGTCCAGATTCATGGAGGGGGTCCTATAGCTGGCAATGACCTGAAGAAGGGTCTTACCTACAGTCAATTGCACCTGAAGTAATTCAAGGGAATCATGTTTAACCAGTCTAGAGGTATATTTATCTTTAATGAATATTGCTACACCACCTTCTTTAGTTCTCATACCTTCAGTTTGTGGTCTGAACGTGTGGAAGGAAATGTAACCTGGTATACCTGAGGTGCTCTCTGCAACCTTAAACGAGGTCTCTGGGCCTGCACAAATGTCAGCAGCTTTCAAAGTGAGGACTGCTCCCAGTGAGTGCAGTTTCTGGTTTAGACTTCTAGCATTTAGCAGCATAAGCTTGAGTTTGTTTTTAGAGGTAAATTTTACATCAGGAATTTTGCTCTTGTGACTTTGTCTGAAAAAGGCACTATGGGGTGGCAAGAGCCTTAGCCAGTAACTGAAATCCCAGAGGTGACAGATGAAGACCATCTCTGGCAAAGCACTGAGGTCTGTCGATCATGTCATCCCAGGCTGACAGATACTGGATCCCCCTTTGAATGACACCAGAAATTAAGCCAATTGTTGAAGTCAGTCAATTTTTGTTTGTATTGAGTTATCATCCTAGGTGATGGTAAAATGCTGCTTAAGGTTAGGGACATACCTGCCTAAGACACATAATCAGAGAGTTCACTCATGTCTCTCTTCATATAGTCCAGTGAGGCATGTCTCAAGTCGTTCACACCAACATGGACTATGACAGAGTCATAACACTGCTTGTTGTTGAGACTTGAGTGCATATGTAATTGGTGGATCCTGGCACCTGACAGACAGCTGACCATGACTTTTTCCTTATCCAGCCTGGTGAGAGGGACATCTGTGCATATCTCAATTGAGTTGCCTATGACTAAGATGTTTGTTTTTGTGTTATGCCTTAGGGGCGTGAGACACTGGTGTGTGATATATTATGCGTACTATGTTCTGCAGAGGATGTATTATGTGAATTGTTCTTGTGCTTGTGTTTGTTTGGGAGGTCTCTGATGTTTAGGTAAGCTTCTGTTAAGGACGTCCGCATATGTAGGCTTATGTGTTGTTGGTTTGGTAGGTGCAGGAGGTGAGATGTGCATGCCAATGACCTCCTTAGTATCAGATGAACTGACTGGTGAGCAAGAGAGCCTGGATTCTAGGTTGTTGATATAGATGCATCTCTCACATAATGAATTTGTGTGGACTAGAAGAAGTGGGTTGTCAGTGTACATAAAGCAATTGCTACATTACCTCAGGATGCCTATGTCGACCACGCTGGCTGTAGAAACTGTGGAAAATTGTCCATCCATAATGCTAGGTAAGTTGGTGTGGTCAGAGAACAGGGACAGGACAGGAAGGGCCAGGTAAAGCAGAGGACAGGAGAAGTGGAGAAAAATACGAAGGGCTAGTGGATAGGATCTGTGTTGGTACCTCAGGAAATTCACTAAATGTATCACCTGCCAATAAGGGACGATTACGAGAACTCACCTATGGAGGACCAGCAGAGTACTAAGGGAAAATTTGCAGGCAGATGTATTTGTGTCTATAACTGCCAATGGTGCCCACCGCTGCTTGGCATTGCACAAAGCGCAAACAAATGCTAACTTGTGCAAACGCAGTGCTTATGTAGCAAACAAGAGCAAACTCATTTAAACAAATTAACAAACAAAAAAGCTCAAAACTTAGCACTTTTCCAGCAGCCTTCAATCAGATGAGTTGTAACCATACACTCCTGCCACTAGGAACCCTCTCCTACAAAAGATAGCCTGGTTCAGGGCTTGTGCTATACAAACAGAATTAGATTCAGTAGGTCTGAATCTAGCCCTATGCTAAAGCAAACAAAGTGCAATAATTTCAGAAAAAACAGTGATATGGTAAAAATGCAGTTGGAAAGTTCAATATACAGTGAAAAATTCTACTTAAGTTTTGCAGAGATCAGTAGATGCCTTGGATTGATCAGATAAATACAGCAGAGCAATAGCTGGTCATCAAACTCTGTGGAGCTTTGCTAAAATAAACTCAAAACCGCACAAATGCTGTCCTTATGTAGCAAATGAGAGCAAACTGATTTAAACAAATTAACCAATAAAAAAAGCTCTGGACTGAGCCCTGTTCCAGCAACTTTCAATCAGATGAGATCATGCTTACTGAACCTGGTGTATTTCTTTGAGAATGTCACCAAAGCACTGGATGAAGGCAAAACAGTACATACTGCCTATCTTGACTTAGCCAAGGCTTTTGACACAATCCTAACACTCGGGTATCATTGAGAAACTCTCCCAGCTGGGGATTAACCCATGTCACTAGAAGGGGAGCCAGCTGTCTCACTGACAGAACACACACTGTCAAAGCTGGGCATTCTACCTCTACCAGCAGACCATCTAACCAAAGTCAGTTATTGAACACGGGTATAACATGGCTAGGCTTGTAAAGGCCCTAGGGCCATTAGCCTAGTAACCTTCTATGAACCTATACTACCCAAGAAATAAGAGATGAATTCTATTGCAATTTTGAGTGGTGAATTATTGGGAGAGGGGATAGGGTTGAATTTTTGGCCAGGATAGAAGATTTTTTAATGGCTGTCTATATGTTTTCAGGGTTGTACTTAGTATTGTTCTGAATGTTGCTATAGTATAGTTTTTTTGTCTTTATCTACTTTCTTTTTAGTGTGCTTGTAGAGCATTTTGAACTTTTCAAGATTTTGTGGTGTTTTATATTTTTGCCATTCTTTCCATGATTTTTCTGTACCCTGCATTATCATTCTATTTTTTTGATAGACAAATTACATTATTTATTTTTAATTTCTTCCTTGTAGGAGGTAAAGTATATTTAAAATATTTAGGAACGTTGTATTGAATTCATGTACAGCATTATCTAAGGGAAGGATGTTTAGGATGTTCCAGTTAATAGGTGACAGGTTAGTAATGAGCATTTCTGGGTTAAATTTGGACAGGTTGCATGTTGTTTTATAAATCTCTCAGTCCCCCACTTGCAAAATCCTTGGCCATTGGCTGCATCTGCAGTGAAGAAACCAGCCACAAGGACTCAAGGGCTTTAAAAAGAAAAGTTACTGTAGGTGCAGAGCTACATTTCCTTCTTAGCCTGCTACTATAGAAAGTACCTGGTCTAAAGCGGAAATAACTGGCTTTACCCATGGCTAGGGACAGCAGCTGCTCCCCCACCCCATCAGCTGTAAATACATTCCCCAGTTAACTTTTTCTTTTTAGTTATCAGTAAAGCAAGATAAAGCTCTAGGCGAAAAAAAGTTACCCACTAGATACACTGGAATTGCCCACTTGTAAAATAGAGGCAAAAAGGTACTTAAGCTGCCACTTTTTGTCTGCTTTAAACTAGGTATCTACCCAGAAAAGACACAGCTGAAATCAGGTCTATAGATTGTTTTTCCCTACTAGATTCTAATAACTCCTAACAATTTGGCTGTTTAGACACTTACCCTGCAGTCTTTAGCCTGGGGGGTTCTAGCCCGCTCTCCTCCCTGTCCCCTACTCCCATCCACCCCAGTACATCTACATTTATTCTTAGCCTTAACCCCACCCCTAATTACCACCAATTAGGCTACACCACTAGTCACCCCCTCTCCCTACATCCAACAAAATCATGCTACTACCTAATATAATAACAATCCTAACCCGCATAGTTCTAGCTCACATTACATCCTACCAAGGCTTCACAGTCACATGCCACAGTCAAAACTTCCACTGTACTCTCTCAACACCCCCCTCAAACATTTATACTATAACTACACAACTCCTGCCACCAAAACCATCCTCCTAATGCACACACTCCATTACCAAACACCTAACACACTCAAAAATAAAATATCCCTAAGATACCATAAGCAATTTACTATGTATATAAAACATATCCTAAACACCCCCTATAAACTAGCCCTCGCTGGAGACATCCATCCAAACCCTGGTCCTCCCAAATCTAACCCAACCACAAACCCTAGTCCAAGCAACACAACCCAACTCCTAGCCAACAAGAAAACAACAGACCTACTTATAATGTCCCTAAACATCAGAAGCATATGCAATAAAATCCAAGAACTACTGCCAGCATAAGCATATATTCCCCAGATATTCTCTTCCTAACTGAAACCTGGCTCAAACCTCACATCAAAAGTGAGGAAATACTTCCACCTGAATACAACATCCTTTGCATAGACAGATTGTCCAAAAAGGAAGTGGTGTAGCATTGATATTTAAACACCACTTCAATATTCAACTCTTGAACTCATATGCCCCACACCACAACAATGAAGAAATCCTTTATGCCAATCTCAAACTAAACCAAAACAAAACAATTAATATCATAGGATGCTACTTCCCACCAGGACAAAATATTACACCCCTAGAAAATCTCTTGAGCTGGGCTACTCTATCTCTACCCCAGGAAACCATCATTCTCGGTGACTTTAACGTCAACTGGCTATCCTGTAATAATAATCTCCCAACAATTCACCTTAATCTCCATGGGTTTACTCAACTCATCCAACCCCCTACCCGAATCAACAAAAACCCTAACAATCATACCTTACTTGACTGGATTCTAGTCAACAAAGCCCCTCACTCTTACCTAGCAGGCTGCTTACCTGACAGTCTTAGTGACCACTCCCCCACTTTCCTAATTCGGCACCACACACACAGTCTCAAGCTCAATATCCACAGGCAAATACGGAACAAGTCCAACTTCAACCCAAACTCCTTCATCTCCTCCCTGCAAAAAATTAACTGATCACCACTAAAATACCTCAACCTAGACGAGGCTGTCCACTTCTTCAACAGTATCTTCCTCTTCATCCTAAACACCCATGCTCCTGTAAGAAATGCCAAAGTCAGATCCAGGCATGCCCCATTGTTACAAAAACCACCAGAACCCAAGTGAAATCCAGAGATAAGGCCTGGGAGCACTGGCGACTAACAAAAATAACTCAGATAGGCAATCATTCCTTGAACTGCACAATAAAGCCAAAAAGCATATAAAATTAGACAAATCCCTCTACTATAAATCCACCCTAAACTCTACCAACCACAACCCTAAGAAATTCTGGTCCACTATTAACACTATCCTCCACCCAGAGAAGGTTGATACCCCCCAGCCATCCATTCCCCCCTCCTCCAGCAGTATTGCTGAATCTTTCAACAAACACTTTACTGAAACTATAACATCTCTAAACAAACAATACTTCCCTACAACAGCCCCCCAACTCCTAACCCTAAACCCCCCACTCCTCTTTTCTCCTGCACCTCAGTACCTACCTCCAACATAAAAAGACTATTGTCAAAACTTAAACCCACCAAACTCGCAGCTGACAACCTCCCCTCTGAATACTTGAAAACTGCAGTTGATACACTAGCCTACCCAATTTCAATTCTAATCAACCATTCCATAACAGAAGGCTATGTTCCCTCAATGTGGAAAATATCCCACATCATTCCCCTCCACAAAGGCACCCCCTCCACCAACCTCTCCAATTACTGCCCCATTGCTATCCTCTCCCCTCTCTCCAAGATACTTGAAAGATGTATCAACACTTAGGTCTCTAACTACCTCCTAGCTAATAATCTCCTCTCCAAAACCCAACATAGTTTCAGGCCATATCACAGCACTACCTCCGCTTTGCTCTCCTTCACCAACACTATACTTCATCACAAAAACAATGGCCTCTTCTCTACTGCTGTATTTCTAGATCCTTCAAAGGCCTTTGACATGGTATCTCATGAGCTTCTACTCTCTACTCTCCCCAACCTCTCCTTCTCACAAACAGTCTGCAACTGATTCCACAGCTATCTACACGGATGCCAGCAATCAGTAATCTGGGACGATAACCTATCACCTCGCCTCCCAGTTACTCTCGGAGTTCCCCAAGGGTCTATCCTTGGCCCTCTGCTATTCTCGCTTTTCACTAACAACCTACATACTGCCACCACACAAGCATCTCTTATACAGTATGTAGATGATTCTACGTCTCATCTGCTCTGCCCCCACTCTAGCAGAACTACAACAAATCACACAGGAATCATTCTCTTCTGTAGAAAGCTGGCTGTCCAATGCTCAGCTCCTACTCAACCCAAGTAAGAGAAAACTTCTCCTGTTCCAACCTTTCAAAACCACCCAAAACACCCCCCACTTCAACATCCTCGCCAAAGACAATACCATAATTTCTCCATAACAATACACAAAATTACTTGGTGTGGAAATTGACAGCAATCTTAGATTTGACACCCACATATCTCTCACAATAAAAAAAGTTCACAAGAAACTTGGTGCATTATATTGAAGCCACCAATTCCTAACCAAGGTGGCTAGAACCTCCATAGCCAATTCTCAGCTAATCTCCACCCTACTCTACGCACCCCCCATATTTACCAACCTTAGACAGACAGACCTACACAAGCTGGATGCTTGTTACAACAAAATTGCTAAATTTGCCACTGGAACCTCATACCACAGCCATCATTGTATCTCCCTTAAAGAACTAAACTGGCTAGAACTCCCACAACTCCTTCACTTTAATCAACTCACCCTCGGTCATAAACTTATTAACCACCCCCTTAACATCCCTTCCCTTCAAACCCTTCTCCAACCCTATCATCCCACTAGGCCCCTAAGATCAAGAAACAAAAATTAGCTCACTGTTATCAAACCCAAAAACTCAGCAGGAGAAACCATATTTTCATGTACCATATCTAAACTTTGCAACAATATTCCACCCTCTATAACTACTCTACCTTCCAGCAGCCTTATCAAGACTATGTACTCAAATTCCATTTAAATTTGCACTGGCTTTGTCCTTGTTCTAATCCAGACTAGCACCTCCACCCTTACCGCCCCTACCCCACCTAGACTGTTAACCCAGCTATACTACCGCCACTACTAACCACAGTCAGAATTAGCTAGTTGTCTTTACATACTTTAAAATCTTGTCTGACAACTTTGTTACTAATATTATAAACAGCAAGAAACTATCTTAACTTGCAACATTTACTGTATATACTGTTGATAATCAATATCTTGTTATTATATTAAAGCCAACAATCTGTAATGTTGTTTACTATTACTGCAACTTTGTATCTCTATTTATCACGTACATGATGTGGAGCTTTTCTCCCTGGACATCCACTGAAAAAGGACCTGCGTCCAGTCAGAATTTCCCGGTAAACAAATGTAAATAAATAAATACGCTGTTTAAGTGGATGTGCAAGTTGTCTGTTTGTATTGATTGGGGAATGGTCACTGAGAGAGTCTGACATTGTACCTATGGTGGTGAATTTGCTGGAGTCTGATAATAGGATTCAATCTAAAAGGAATATGATGTCTTGCCATAATGCAGAGGGCTATTAATTGTGTGAAACTGTAAAAGTTCATGCTAGATATAGAGTATTTCTTGGTTATGTCTAAACAATTGATATTAACATCACTTGGTAGCATTTATTGTGGAATTGTTATGGATATCCAATGCATACCTTCCAATGTAGTTGCCAGGAGGGATATAAACGCCAGTAATGCATAATTGCCTCATGTATACTGATAACCATTTAGTCCTAAAGCAAACTAACACCCTATGTGAGAGATGCAAATACACTGTGGAACTGGAGACAATTTCTTACTTAAACACAAACTAGACATCAAACAGGTTGTTAGCACACACGCTTCACCTCTCACACAAACCTCACCTCTCACACAAAATAAGGTCACAACACATAAACCCACATATATGGAGGAACTCACTAAAAGCCTACCAAAAGAACAGAGACCTCCCAAACTCACACCACCCACATTCACCACTAAGCCAAAAGAAACCACTATACATATCAACACACACACACACACACACACACACACACACACACACACACACACACACACACACACACACACACACACACACACACACACACACACACACACACACACACACACACACACACACACACACACACACACACACACACCTGTGTCTCAACAAATAAGCCCATAAGACAAAACACAACAAATCTCTTTGCCATAGACAACTCCATAGTAAGACAGACAGATGTCCCCCTCACCAGAATGGACAAGGATATGGTCACGGTCAGCTGTCTATCAGGTGCCAGGATCTGACAAATCATGCATGCACTCAAGTCACTCAACATCAAGTACCATATTGACTATCTCACAGTCCATGATGGAGTGAATGTCTTGAGACGTATAAGCTAATCACCCTAGATATCCGCATCCCGCCCCACCCACCATTAAGGAAACCACGGTAAAAAATTTCTCCAAAACCAACTTTATTTATTTATTTATTTTACATTTGTTTACTGGGATAGTCCGACTGGATACATGTCCATTTTCAGCGGGGAGAAAAGTTCCACATAGACAAACTTACATAGATTACACAGAAGTTAGCAAACAATTATAAAAACAAAGTGATTATATACAATGGGTTAGTAGTGTTCCCTTGTAGGGACTCACAATTCTCATGTACTGACAATTAAAAGTAAGAGACATCAGATTGGAAGCAGAGTTTGGTGATGTAGTTACAAGTTATGATAATTGCAGAATATGCTTTTAGTTTATAACTTAATCAGGGTTGGTACATGGGCATAGCCAATTCACTTTGAGATACTGTTTGAGGTTTTTTTTGAAGAGACTTTTGGAGTATTGTAGGGTTATATAGTTTGGCAACGAATTCCAGGTTTTGCCAATGAAGATGGCAAACAGGGATTCACCAGCAGAGTTATTAGCTTTGTGGGTTTGGACCAGTAGTTTATCGGCTGACCATAGGGATCTTAGGTTGCTATATGGCTTAATAATATTTTTAAGTGAGGGGGTATCTTCAGGGTGGCACAACATTTTGTGCATTATTAAGAGTTGATTGAATTAAGTTAAGCTGGGCAGTTCTAGCCACTCTAGTTATTTAAGGTTCTGGCAGTAGTGGGTTCTACAGGTGGAGCCAGTGGCGAATCTGGCAATATGATTGTAGCTACAGGACAACTTACCTAGTTCGGATTTGTTGAGGTGAGAGTACAGGCGAGGCATATAAAAGAGTAGAGAATAGGTGTGATCGGGTGATTGCAGTCCTAGCCAGTGGGGTTAAAAATGTCTTGTTTCTATACAGTGATCCAAGCTTCTTATTGATGGTCTGCATGGTTTTGTTGATCTTTAGGTCAAATTTGAGATTATTGTCTATGATAGCCCCTAGCAGTTTGGTGTGATTATCTGGGGAAATAGTGGTACCAATGTTAGATGTGACAGAGAATGAAAGTGTGGTGGATCTACTAGTGGGAGAGAAGAGTAGAAGTTTAGTTTTATTGGGGTACAGAAGTAGGCACTGGTTGGTGAGCCAGTTCTCGATAGTGTTAAATGTATTTTGGGTTAAGATTTGCAAGTCGGATGGGGAGGTGGCTGAGCAGATGAGAGTGGAATCACCTGTGTACTGAATGCAGGTGGCTTTAGGGATAGCAATGTGGAGGTTGTTGATAAAAACAGAGAAGGGTAGTTGACCTAGTATGGACCCTTGAAGGACACCAAGTGTGAGAGGTAACTGGCTGGAGAGTTTGCCCTGCCATAGTACTGCCTGCTGTCTACCAGTCAGTTAGGACTGGAACCACTGGATAGCAGGCTTGTCAAGGGAAATAGATTTTAGTGAAAGAATGAGAAGTTCATGGTTGACCATGTCAAAGGCTTTTGATAGGTCAAGAAAGAGGGCAGAGGTTAGCCTATTCTCATTCCTATTTGGTTTATGACAGTAGTAAAGGAAAGGAGGGCTGAGGTGGTGCTTTGGTATGGCCTGAAAGCATGCTGGGAATCAGATAGTAAGTTATTCTGTGAAAGGTATTGCATTAGTTGCTTGTGTACACATGTCTCCATTATTTTGGCTAGTGAGGAAAGAATGGCAATGGGTCTATAGTTGGATATTTCTGAGGAGCTACCACCTTTATGTGGTGGGATGACGTGAGATATTTTCCAGAGGGAGGGAATAGCATTTTCAGATAAGGTTCTGTTGATGAGGATAGATATGGGATATGCAATGGCATCTGCAGCTATTTGTAGGTACTCTGCAGGGAGGAGGTCAGCAGCGAGGGTGGTAGGTTTTAGTTTTTTTAGAAGTGTTTTGATAAACTAGTGGATATTGGTTGGAAGCTAAATTCTAGGTGATTATTAGGTAGATTAGGTATGTGGTTTAAGTTAGAGGGGGTTAGTTGATTTGCGATTTGCTAGGGATTGGATTGTTTCAGTGAAAAAGTTATTAAAGGCGCTAGCTATGGTCTCTGGGGAACTATGGGTGTAGTTAGCCAGGGTTGGGGTGGTGGAGTGACCTGGACAAAGTAGTTGATTTAAGCCTGCCCAGAACTTTTGAGGGTTGTTGTGGTGTTTTTGTAGGAGAGTTTGGTAGAAGCTTTTTTTTATCCAGTGAAATAGATTTTTTGTATCATTCCTGAGTTGATGATATTTTAGATAGTCAAGTGGGGCTTTGGTTGTTCTCCAGCTGGCCCAGGCTCTGTTTCTAGTTTTGATTTTAGCTTTGGTATCTTTTGTGAGCCATGGTGCTGTATTTGATCTAGTTTTTATTGTACATGCTGGAGCATGGGAATCAAGGATACTTAGGAATTTAGTGTTAAAGTGATGATCTATGGCCTCCTCTAATGTTAGATTTTTTAGTTTTGACCAGTCATCTGCTTTTAATTCATTTTGGAATATAGCAGCATCAAAGTTTTTCCTGTTTCTAAATGTTTTATATTTGGGCTGGTGAGGGTTTCCTGCCTTATGTTTTATTATATAGGTTAGACAATGGTCACTGAGGTCATCAGGGAGAGTACCAGCTGTGTACAGTTGGGGTTAGTTATTAACTAGGATCCAGTCTAGGATACTTTTCTTATCGGTTGGTTTGTTTATCCTAGTGGGACAGGTTATGGCCTGTTTAAACCCAGATATGTTTATATGAGTGGGGGGGGGGGGGTCGGAGGAGCAGGGGTGCCAGTTGGTGTTAAAATCACCAAGAACTATGGTCAGCTTCATGCTTCTTAAGACAGAAGTGGCGAACTTCATGACATCCATGCAGATGGACAATACAGTTACGACTGCTGAATCCTACACAAATGCACTCTATAAGCACTTACACGAGTGCATGGATCATGCTATCCCAAACAGAACCAAGACACTATCCTCCAAAAAAAAGGAAGCCAATCTGGTGGCCCCCTGCCATAAACAAACTCTACAATAGAAGAAAGAAACTGTTGCACAAAAGAGTAAAATCCCATGATTGGAGGAACTTCTTGGTCAGCCTCAGTAAGAAGCTGAGATCCCTCATAAAATCCTCCAAAGCTAGTTACGAAAACAAAATTGCCACTGATTCTAAGAGCAACCACAAAGCATTCTATAGCTATATCAAGAATCTCAATGGCAACACCCAGATCTGCTCTGAGTTACAGCACAACGGCACGAAAATTGCAGAACCAACTGATATTGCCAACATCCTGGCAGATAGGTTCAGTGCTAACTTTACCCCTCTCTCACCCCCTAAAGGGCCCATATCTATACAGGAAAAATGCAGAGTCCCTGTAATCACATCTATGCAGGTAAAAGCTGCACTCTCTAAAACCAAAAACACAGCATTCATGGGACCGGACAACATCCCAGGCTGCATTTTACATGAACTTCAGAACAAACTGGCTCCCCACCTAAGCACCATGTTCAATCATAGTCTCACATTAGGCTTTGTGCCCACTGAATGGTGCACAGCAACAGTTATCCCACTCTACAAAGGGAGAGCCACCACTTATCCTGGGAACTATCACCCTATTAGCCTGATGAGCCTGGTCTGCAAACCCATAGAACGTATCATCATGAAACTCATAAATAAAGACATTGGTAACCTCCAAACTCTGGACTCCACCCAGTTTGGGTTTGTGAAAGGCAGATCATGCCTTCTGAACCTGACTGACTTCTTTGAGGCAGTCACCAAAGCCGTAGACGAGGGTAAAGTGGTTCACACAGCCTATCTTGACCTCGCCAAGGCTTTCGACACCATCCCCCATTCTGGAATTATAGCTAAACTCACTAAACTAGGCATAAACCCCTATGTCACAAGATGGGTTGCCAACTGGCTCTCTGACAGAACCCACACTGTAAACGTTGCAGACTCCAAATCTGACTTCAAACCAGTGACAAATGGAGTACCACAGGGTTCAGTCCTGGGTCCTCTCCTGTTTGGTTTCTACTTCTCTGAAGTACAGGCTAACACAGAAGGCCTCTGGCTAATGAAGTTTGCAGATGACTGCAAACTAGGAGCCATAGCTGAGTCCCCAAATGATGTGGACATCCTACAGAAGGGCCTCACTGAGACAGATGCCTGGTGTCAGAGGCATGGCCTCAAGCTCAATGCCAAAAAGTGCATTGTCATCTCCCTTTGGTAAAAACTCTGTACCCATGAACTACCACATAAATGGCAGTCTACTTAATGCCGAATGTGTGATAAGAGACCTTGGGACCCAGGTGGACAGTAGTCTCTCCTTTGATAATCACATCACCACAGTAGTCAGAAAATCCTTCTATGCGGCACACCTCATCACAAAGGGTTCTCATCCAGGAAAAAAGTGGTCATTGTTCCCCACTACTCAGCACTCATTAGACCCATTATACAGTACAAGGCCCCTTTTGGAATGTACCTCACAAGACATCTGCAGCAGCTGGAAAGGCCACAGAAGTACTTCACAAAGAGGATTACTGGCTTCAAACAGATGCCCTACACTGACCGTTTCAAAAAACTCCAGCTTTACTCTGTAGCATATTGCCTACTCTGAGGAGATCTCTGTCTAACATATAAAGCTATGTTAAACCCAGAGCTGTTGGACATGCTACACCTAAATAAATCCCAATCCCTCTGATCTATGTGCTCTGGGGACCCAAACCTTGTCACCACAATAAACTGGACATGCTAGAGGGATAGATTCCTGTCCCAGAGACTTCCTATACTCCGGAACAAGCTACCCATCTATGTCAAGCAAAGTTCCTCATTAGCACTCATCAAGAAAAATCTTAATGGAGTGGATGGGAAATAGGAAATATACCCCGGGGATCACTTCTGTGGCTCTGCTCGACAGGGGCACAGGAAATTAACTTTCTTGGGTGGCGTAAGCCAGGGAACCTTGTTGGCTGGGCTTACTTAGGCCCTTGAACACTCTGATTATGTTTCCCAGACAGGTATGTCCTTAGCCCTAAGTAGTATCCTACCCTCACCCAGGAGGATGCCACAATATAAACAAAAAAATATTGACTTCAACAACTGGCTCAACTTCTGGTGTCAGTCCAGGGGAATTCAGTATCTGTCAGCCTGAGAGGCTATGGTAGACAGACCTCACTGCTTTGCTAGAGATGATCTGCACCTGCCCCCCCCCCCTAGGCTTTTGGATATTGGCAAAAGCCCTTGCCTCCTCCATAGTGCCTTTTTTAGGCAATGTCAAAACAACAAATTTTCCAACGTACCAAAATCCATTTGAGACAAACTCAGTGTCATGCTACTTAATGCTAGGAGTTTAAACATGAAACTACACTCCCTGGAAGCACTCCTCACCTTAGAGGATGCTAATGTCTGTGCAGTTAACGAGACATGGTTTGAGGTCACTGAGAGCACCCCAGATGTGCAAGGCTACAATGCCTCCCACATGTTCAGACCTCAAAATGAATGTGAAGGAACCAAAGGTGAAGGTGTATCCATCTTTATTAAAACCAAATACACTTTGAGACTGGTCAAGCAGCATGACTCTCTGAAATTATTCCACATCCAATTAACTATTGGGAAAGTACCATACCACATCATTTCTAAATATAGCTCCCCCACCGTGAACTAGGATAAGCACACTGCCTACCTCAGTTTACTGGAATCCCTCACCATACAGCCCAACACCTTAGTCATGGGAGATTTCAACTATCCTTCCATAGACTGGGGACATACACAAACAAAAACACACCTACGCAGAGGTTCCTGGACTTTGTTAACACAAGTGCTCTTGAACAGAAAGTCTGCACCCCCACTAGGGGCTCTAATGTTCTGGAAATAATACTCACCAACATGGGGAGGTCACTGTCCATCCCCATGTGTGATGGCCTCCCTGGTTAGGTCAGACCATACATCATTCTTGTTTGAAGTAACTACTGGATATGACACCCTCACAGAAACAAAAAAGTATAAAAAAAAATTACCAAATCTAACTACAGCTTACTAAGTGATAGTATAAAAGCTTCATACAACCCACAATTGCAGATATCAATGATCACTATACAGAAGTGTACGCCAATGCCCTGTACAAACACTTAAATGACTGCATACACTCTGCTGTATCTGACTGTATCAAAACCAGGTCTTCCCATAAAAGCAAGCCAATGTGGTGGACTTTAAGTATAAACACATTATATAACAAGAGGAAGAAACTGTTGTCCAATAGCAAGAAGGATAGCACTCTGCAGAGGAAGAGTTCCCTCCTAGGCCTAAACAAGAAAATCAGCAATCTTGTAAAGTCATCTAAAACAAATTACGAAATTAAAATTGCATCCCAAGCCAAGGATAATCATATGACATTCTTTAACTACATCCAAAGTTTAAAAGGGAATTCCCAGCTATGTGCCGAACTGGCTGTTGATGAGATCACTCATACTACACCGGAAGATATCGCCAACCTGCTAACTGACAGATTCAGCTCCAACTTCACCCCCCATCCCTGCCTATCATATCCCAAAGCACACCTGACACCGGCCCTCTGCCTAGTATCTCTAGAGAACAGGTCATCGCTGTACTCACCAAGGCCAAAAACATGTCCTCAATGGGACCTGATAATATCCCAGGTTGTTCATTAAACAATCTAAAACAAGACCTAGCAGATCCACTTGGCATTCTCTTTAATTGTAGCTTGGGAACTGGCTATGTACCTCCAGAATGGAGAACAGCAACAGTAATCCCCCTGCACAAAGGAGGGGCATCAACTGACCCTGGCAACTACAGACCCATAAGTCTAACCAGCCTCATCTGCAAGGCCATAGAAAGAATTATAATGGACCATATCAACAAGGACATAGACAACCTCCAAACACTGGACCCAACTCAGTTTGGCTTTGTTAAGGGTAGATCTTGCTTATTAAACCTGGTGGACTTCTTTGAGAATGTCACCAAGGCCATGGATGAAGGTAAGACATTGCACACTAACTATCTTGACCTTGTCAAGGTTTTTGACACAATTCCCCATGCTGGCATCATTGAGAAACTCTCCCAGATAGGGATTAATCCTTACATTACTAGATTTATAGTCAGTTAGCTCACCAACAGAACACACTCTGTCAAAATTGGTGACTCCACCTCTACCAGCAGACCCATCACCAGTGGAGTACCACAGGGGTCTGTGCTGGACCCCTTAATGTTTGGCAACTATTTCTCAGAAGTCCTGGCCAAAGTAGATGACCTTTGGCTCATCAAGTTTGCTGATAATTGCAAGCTGGGAGGAATCATTGAGTCCCCCAGTGATGTCAACATATTACAAGAAGGGCTAACACAAACAAATGATTGGTGCCAAAGCCATGGTCTAAAACTAAATGCAAACAAATGCATTATTATTCCCTTTGGCAAAATGGAATTCCCTACAAATTGCAATATTCGCAGCACCCTTTGAGTTCTAACCCAGTGGTGTGAGACTTGGCAACACAGGTTGATAGCAATCTGAAATTTGATCATCAAGTTTCCACAGTGGTAAGGAAAGCCTTCTACATAGCACACATCATAAGCAAGGGCATAGCATCCAGGTCAAGGGATGTTATAACTCCACTGTACTTGACCCTCATCAGACCACTAAAATAGTATAATGTACCCTCTTGTATGTACCTCAGCACACATCTGCAGCTGCTGGACAGACCTCAGAGGTTTCTCACTAAGAAAATAAAGGGACTCCAAACCATGACCTACATGGACAGGCTGAAAGCCCTGTTACTTTACTCTGCATTTATAGGCTGCTGAGTGGTGACTTGTGCTTCGCCTATAAGGCAATCTCCAACCTTGCCCTAATGGAAATGCTGCACATCCGCAAGTCAAAATGGCACATGAGTCACTCACTCTAGGGATCTCAACCTAGCTTGAGACATTAACAGAACATGCTGGAGAGACAGATATGTCTCCCAGAAATTGCCACTTCTCTGGAATAGACTTTCTATTCACATAAATTTTATTTATCTTTATTTATTTAAATTTGTTGACCGGGAGTGTCCGACTGGACGTAGGTCCATTTTCAGCGGAGGCCCGGGGAGAAAAGCTCCACAGTTAAAATAAACAGACAGTATTTACATTGGATTACATAGTGATTAACAATTTACATAGCAATTACTTACAACATATTTACAGATGAAGAACATAGTACATCAGTAGACAACTAGAATCTTTATCTGTGAAGTGCATACCAGACATTAACAAATGTTACAAGAAGAAGAAGTTTGTGCTGTATAATAAGTACTGGCTTATGAGCATCTGAGCTTGCTATAATCAAGGTAGTTAGTGGAGTGGAAAGAAAGGTAGTGGTTGGATGGGGTGGATGATATTAGAGTGGGAGTTGCAAGGGCATAGCCAGCATGTTTTGAGTTGCGCTTTTAGTAAAGTTTTGAAGTGGGTGCATGATGGTATGGAGGTAATTGTGGGTGGGAGTGAGTTCCATAATTTGGCTATGGCGCAAGAGAATAGTGCTTCACCAGCAGAGTTATTGGCTTTAGTGATCTGCAACAAAAACAAACAAAAAAATAAAACAAGACAATTGGATGGGAGACCACAAATTCACCCCTGGGGTAGCCAGTGTCGATCACAGACCTGCTGTGTTCATAATATCATTCCCTGAATTACCCAAAAAGAACAAATGGGGATACTTGGGATTAACATGGCTAGGCTTGTAAAGGCTCTAGGACCACTAGCCTAATAATCTCCTATGAGCCTATGAACTTATATATTTATTTATTTATTTTTTAACATTTGTTAACCGGGAAAGTCCGAATTGAAACAAAGCCAATTTTCAGCAGAGGCCTGGGGAGAAATGCTCCAGATGCATGTCTTTGTAATAATTATGTTAATTTTCAGGACAGTAATAAGAAGCTTTGCTGAAACTAATTTTGGATTCTTGTAGAGGGAAAAGTGGTAGTTGTTGGGAATTAGTAAAGCTATCCCACCAACTTTCCTCTTTACATGGTCATTACTGACGATATTATATTCCGGGGTGTAATTTTGGAGTTGTTTATTCTAGGTTAAAGCCAAGTTTCATTATTAGCTATAACATCAGGCTTGTGTTGGGTAATCCAACAATTCATTCATGAAGGAATAAAACTAAAGGTATTTGAGGCAATAGACTGCTCCCCATTGCAATAAAGGCACTGCCTAGGTAGCAGGGACAAAAGTGTGTTAATCATAAGGTATTCCATTCCATCGACTGCTAGGTCCACCTGGTCTGTAATGTGTGAAGTAGAATATACAATGTAAACAACATCTAAAGTCCTTTCTCTATGAAATACATACATTCCATCTGAACCTGGTCCCCTATTCTCATTCATGTCCTTCAAATCCTTTTCCAGTTCTACCTTTGTTATTTCTTTTTCCAACTTTCCTACCTGTGCTTTTTTACTTTTCTCTGACTCTATCTTTTCTTATTTCTTTTTTCTTCCTTATAAATATTTTCATCATAATTTTTTACTATTTGCATTATTTCTTCTTGACTATGTCTCACCGTTCCATCTTCATTATTTAGCTATCTCACTTTGCCATTCTTTATAATTAATTTCTTTATTAATAAATATGCTATTCATTTCTCATTTTCAGACAAAAATAAAACAAAAAAAGAAAGAAAGAAAGAAAAGAAATGTATGTCTATACATTATATCCGGGATTCAGAAACAGTTTTCTTGACGTGATAGCTGATTTTATGTGAAGAGTGCCCACACCCGGGGGTGGGGGTGCTGTTGATTCAGAGAAACACTGCGTGCAGCTGCAGAAACTCAAGAAACTCTGCAGCTTACATAATATGCAAATGGCAGTATAATCAGATGGAAGTGAACAATATCATTAAAATGAGGGTAAATAATATGGTGGAATAATTCAGAAACATGTATATTTTGGACTGAGAGATGCTGTCTCCTGAGTTGTTGATCATAGTAAAATCTTGGAGTTTTGTCACTCTGGTAGTGTAGAGACATAAAGCTCTGACTGCAGCCCAGGTACGATTAGTGACTCAGGAGTCCAACGGAGCAACAGGAGAGTATGGGGGTGTTTATCATACAGGGTAGGGATTGCAGTGGGCTTGGTTCTGTGAAACCTGGCAGTGGCCTGATCTTTAAGGAGATAAGGGCAAGGGTGAAGACAGAGGTGACTGAGGAGGCATGACTGCCCAGCTGCCAGTAGTAGGACACACACTTGTGTAACCCTCCTATTGCTGCCTAGGCTACATAAGTGATGTGAGCACAAGGAGCAGTGAGATTAAGCCATAAAAATACTTCACCATGGACAATATGATGGTTTTACTTGGTTCATCTGCTCAACAGAGTGCCTGTAAGTGCTTCCTCTGACCCCTATTGTGGAGTGAGAGTTGTGTGTGCTGGAATGCCTCCCACTACAGAGACTCTCCCAGCCTGGTTTACAGTGGGGAGCATGCAGGACAACCAAGGTAGTGTGGAGGAAGCATACGTACTGCACTTATAAGGACCTGAAGTCAGCAGTGTTGGAATGAAAAAAACAGAGGAAAAAATATGGAGTATTAAGAGACAGACCTAGAAAATATGCATGGAGTAGCAACCAGACTTGTAACTGTGTATATGCAAAAAGTTGTTATAACCGCTGGTAGTCACAGTGCTATGCATTGTCATCCTAGGTACCCCCAAGTCATCTGTCCATGTTTAACATACATGCCCTCCAGTGGACTGCTAATGTGTGTTTTTAGGCACCACACAGATGCTAGCTGATATGTAATTGCCTTCATATCTAGAGGACACCAAGGAATGTATGGCTTTGAGAATTGTGGCTATGGGGACCTTTCAGTGACCAACAGGGGGACATAGTGGATGTATTCGAGGCATCTGCCTCAAGGATATCTCACCATCTCCTCTATGCCATGCTACAACAAGTGAGGGAGTATATGTGGTTTACACATACCACAAAGGAGACAGGCAACATCATGTAGATGTGTTTACAACATAGCTCATTCACTTGCGGTACTAGGGGACGTAGTCTGCATCCCAATTGCAACTGAAGCTCCAGCTGGGTAGCAGGGACAAAGGTATATTAATCGTAAGGGGTTTCATTAAATCAACTGGTCAGGTAGTCTTTAATGCACAAAGAATAATATGCAACATACAGTGTATCTGCAAGCACCCAGGCAGAACCCACAGAAACCACATATGACACACATGCAACCTATACCAGTGGTTAGTGTGGGGTGATTTTCCCCAGAGATATCTTATTTGCAATGCTGGATATGCCCAAGAGCCTTGGCTAATGATTTCTCTTAGAAACTCCTACACCATGGTTAAGAATTGTTATACAATACTATCCTGCCACAGAGATGAATCATTGTTGAACATGTGTTTGGCCTGCTTAAGGCCTTCTTCCACTGTAGGAATGTATCTGGCAATGCACTGAAGATATGTGTGTGTGTGTGTGTGTGTGTGTGTGTGTGTGTGTGTGTGTGTGTGTGTGTGTGTGTGTGTGTGTGTGTGTGTGTGTGTGTGCGTGTGTGCATGTGTGTGTGTGTGTGTGTGTGTGTGTGTGTGTGTGTGTGTGTGTGTGTGTGTGTGTGTGTGCGCACGCGTGCACTGGGCACAGTCTCAGCACATGATGCAGTACTGTGTTGGAATCTAGTGGACAGGTTCAGGGTTCCCACAGGAGATTTATGTTCTGCATGTTCATATCTCCATTAATGAGGATGCCCTTTCCTGGGAAGGTCACAGGCATAATCCACACTACTCTGACAGGATGGAGTGATCAGTGAGCATGAATGGCAGCTCATGCTTTGGGTGGACACCGAATAAACTCCCTATATGTGTGCATCTGTTTCACTCAGCAATATCATCAAGACTTGAAGATGGTGTGGAGATGGTGGCACTACGGGTTCCAGAATGTGTCCTATAATTCAGAGCAGACCTCTCAATTGGAGGCAGATGTAGACTGGCCAAGGAAATTACATTGGCTGCCATGTGTGGCTGCACAAAGGCACCTACTGCATGCAATCTCCCTATGACACACAATCATGATATTACATATTTGGCCCAAGCACTCTCTCATGTCATCTCATGGGCCATGTACTAACCTAACTATCTCCACAATACCTATGTTGATGTCTGCCTGCCTATTTATTATGGCCCTGCAAAAACACTTGATAGCAGCCATGGATGCACTTAGCTTGGGAGGTGGATGATATTCATGGTATACTCAGCCATCGCTATTGCACTACCTGACGTCATCTTCATGGCATATGGAGCTTGCAGCAACCAAGGGGGATTGTGCTGCAGGTGATGGGACTACTGTATGAGCAGAAATGTCTGTGCTGCCTTGTCCATGGGTATCATTCTGGGTTTGTGTGGTGAGTGGCACAAGAACAGAAACTGTATCCATGAAACTGGGTCTGGATGTGGCCATTACACTGTCTGAGTCTATCACTGACTCCCTGACCATACCAGGCTGTAGCTGCCATCATCATTACAGCCAGGCATTTCCCTACCATCAGTCAGGTCTATATCCATGGTGAAGAACCTGACAACACAGCACCTATGAAAACACTAACAAATGGCCAGCACTAAGTAAAAATCCTTTGCTAGTACTCACAGCCAGGAAATATACTACTACTTCTTAATATAGTGGTACAGTAAAATATTGGGTAACATATCTTGGTCAGGTGGCCTCTGAAACTGAACTCCTTATATTACTGTAAAAGAAATTGGTCATGGTTGTAAGTACATTGAGTTGCAGTGATACTTGTCCATGTTAAGACATCATCACTTGAGGCAACACCACAAGCTATGACCATGCTTCTCTCTGCATCAGTGCCTATTATGCTACCATTGTTGTTATAACTGTATAAACCCCCAAGCAGAGATGCCAAGAGCTCCTCCATTACTGTTAATGGTGGTTTGTTCTGTGGGCCAACACCCACAGTCCTCTGTTGCTCTGCCAGGGGGGCTGCCGTAGTTCTTGCTGTACTCATCATGCCAGTGTTGAATTATCTGACCCAGTTATAGTTTCTACTTTGACCACTGGCAGAATGTATTTCTGCTATCATGTCCTACCAGGCTCTTTCACAGACAGCTTAAACAGATCTTTCATGAGTGAGCATCCACTGACCGTGCAAATGGTCCATATCCCTACACTCAGTATTCCCTTCCAATTTACCTCCTTATCCCTACACTTTCGCTTATTACTTACCCTTCTCTTTGACTTACTATTCTTTTCCCCTCACTACTTACATAACTTGTTTTCTATTTTTCCTCTATCTTACCTACCATTAAAATGTATTATTCATGTGTAATTCCCAATTCTATAATCTCCTCCCTCTCATAACTATCTACCAACCTGATTTCTTCCTTCCACACTATTAAACATTTACTGCTCATATCTATTCCTGGAACCTCTAAAATATCCCAGAATCACTGTAAATAGATTTGTGTAATTCCTATTCTTGTTGTATAATCTCCATTTATTATTAATGTATTCTACTTTTTGGTTCTCTATAGTCATTTTTGCTCTGTGAAAATGTTGAGATTAGTTCTGCTCTAGAGTATTTCATGTATTGTTATCTTTGTTCTTACTAGCTTGACAGTCTGTTTTAAGGTTTCATTTTGGTGATTTGAGTATTTATGTATGCTGTTATTATGCTTTACAACTTAGGTTATTGAAATAACTTGTATTGTGGAGATTTTCTCCACGGGCCTCCACTGAAAAAGGGATTTTGATCAGTTGGACTATCCCGGTTAACAAAATCAAATAAATAAATAAATGGAGGACTGCCTTTTCTGCACAAGAGAGCATGTGATGATCTGAAATAATCTGGCTGTTATGTGCTCTTGGCATGGATGTCAAGAAATTCACCTCACTTCATATCAAGAGCACATAACCTTAGTTATAATTAGAAACATGTTTATAATTCTTCATAGTGTATGAGCTTTATCTGCTCCTGTATATTATAAAACCTAGAAGGAAAAAAGTGTCGTTTGTCTTTTTCCCGGTAAGGGGTCGCTACAGCGGAACTTCAGTCCGCTAATGATTGGCAGTAGATTTTTACGAAACGCCGAGGGGCCAGCTCGACGCCCAGCCTTGAACGAAGGCACGCCCATTTACGCATGCATGTCTTTCGAATGCTACCCAACCGCGGGGAGGACATGCAGACTCCACACAGAAGGCACTCCCAAGCCAAGCCGAGAATCGAACAGAAGAACCTCTTACTGTGAAGTAACAACGCTACCAACGTACCACCGTGGCTAGTGTAGCACTGCTAAAAGCTTTACAGCTTGGAAAACTGAAACACACTTACTGTAGTAGTCACCAGAGAAGAGTGGTGAGAAGCTGGTAAACACTTAATTTGGACTGTTAAGCACCTCATTTTAATTTAAACGAAGTCCAAATGAAGCATTTAACAACTTTGTAGTGCTCCGCTGTTGTACCTGCTGATGTCCATTAAATGCTCTGATGTAATACTAGTGCTTAACAGTGCCGGGTGAAGCATAACAAAAGGTCAATAAGCACTTTTATGTTGTTAGAAAGGTGCAAAATAAGTCCATTCTTCCTCAGATTTGCATATCTGCAGCCCTGCATGCACATTGTTTTTTCCATTTCTGTATTTAAATTGTCAGTGTCACATTCACTACTTACTTTCTGATTTCACCATCTTATTTTTTCATTCTCATTTTCATTCTCAATGTTCCTTTTCCTCAGACTTGCTTCAATTTACTCTGATTTTTTTTACTGAATATCCATATTCCCCGCACTGAACTTATCACCTTTATACTACATTCTTGTAATATGAGTAGTAGTCCCACAATGAAAACATGATTTCATTCATTATTACGACATTTGAAAACAGTGAAATTCATAATTTAACACATGCTACAAACCCTGCATGTCCCATGTGTCACTACATATTTTTGGTTATCCAGCATTTTTTTATTGTCGTACACTTTTTGATATTTCTCTGAAGAAAAATGTATCGACTCATATTCAGTTAGTTCCCTATTATAAACTGAACTAGTATTTTTTATTTAGTCTGTATAGTCAGGTTTTGAAATACATACACCTTCCATGGATTGCAAAAACACTATTTATCACATCCATTAATACATTTTTCAGACAAAGCAAACGAGTGGTGCAGTGGTAAGCATTGTTACCTCACTGCAACAGGTTTTCTGGTTTGATTCTTGGGTGGGGTGCCTTCCATGTGGAGTCTGTATGTCCTCCCTGTGTTTGTGTGGGTTTCCACTGGGTGCTCTAGTTTCTTCCCACATATGAAAGACATGCATCAGGAGTGTTTCTCTGTGGGCTTCTGCTGAAAATGGGCTCTGTCCCAGTTGAACTTTTCTGGTAAACAAATATAAAAAAAGAGAAAACATTTCAAACAATGTTTATGAACTAAACTGAATTAGTGCTCTGATATCTTCAACCCTGAAGTCTAGTGGCAAAGCAGTCTTGTCCCAAATATCATACCCATTAACTGAGCCTCAGACTTACATTTTAATGTCAACACTGGGCATCTTTATGCCATTTCTGTTACAGGTCTTTCATTATCAGCAGCACTCAAACTTTCTCTCACAACTGACATGAGTTCTTTACACTTTCTCCCTTGCTGTCTTTAAATCATCTCTGCAACAGTAAATGCACCAGGCACAACATTTTGTACCCCACATAATATCACCTTTCCAGATTCTTTCCTAGGAACTATAGCCATATAATTCATTACTTCACCTTCCAGACATGTCTCACCCTCTCCTCTGCCATCTTACACTCCAAATTCTCCTTCAAACTCCTGCGCAATAATAGAATATCCAGAAAATATACCTGAATAATCATTTAAGTAATTTTTAATCTGGTAAATATATCTGCTTATTCTGCAGATGTCTCTCTACAGACATGGTCTCCCTATGGCAATGCTGGATCATCTTTTTTCCTGTTTTCTTTCAGCAACCTCATCAGTATGTGGTCATACATCCAAACTGTTCTCTGTGATTTATGTAACAAGGATACTCTGGTTATCTTCCACAATACTGGAACTATTCATCACATCTCTCTCATTACTTCTCTGCCACGTTAAATCCACTCTCCATGCTCACATCTATATAACAACTTTTCTGCCAAGTTTGGTCCATTCTCCATGCCCACATTTATCTCACTACTTTTCTGACATGTTTGCTTCACTCTCTGTGCCCACATCTATCACATTACTTTTTTGCCATGTTTAGGCTACTCTCTGTGCTAGCACAGCTCTTTTAATGTTGAAGATGATAGGGGAATTTCCCTGTGTCCTAGCCAAATTTACTATAGTCACAGTGATACGACCTCAGGTCACCCCTGAAAAGAGGCCACCAGCTGATTTGGGTTAGCCTGGTCAACAAGAAATAAGTAAAATAAATTATTTATTTTATTATTTATTTATTTATTTACATCTGTTGACCGGGAGAGTCTGACTGGGCACAGGTTCGTTTTCAGCGGAGGCCCGGGGAGAAAAGCTCCACATTATTATTTGCATTATACAGTTAAAAAAACATAGCATTTAAATATAGACATTAGTCCAGTTAAGGACGCAAGACAAGAAAAAAACAGATGTAAAACAGCTGTAGAACATAGTACAATTTTAAAATATGGTGACATATACTAAACATGGTTAAAATGTAGTTGAGATTCATCAGTGAACAAATGATACAAACTGTTTTTGAGTTACATAATAGCCATTAGCAGTTGTTGCTACAAGAAGTTAGTATTATGTGGTAGGTAGCTGGGAACATGAGTAGCCAAGCTTGCTAAGAGTAGGTTGTTGATAGGGGGCCGACAGAGGTAGTGGGTGTTGGGAGTGAATGGTATTAGAGGGGGGTTGCAAGGGCATATCTGGCAAGTTTTGAAGTGTGATTTTAGTAAGGATTTAAAGTGGGTGCAAGAAGTTACAGAGGTAATTGAGGATGGGAGGGAGTTCCCGAGTTTGGCTATAGTGCAGGAGAATAATGCTTCTCCAGCAGAGTTAATGGCTCTTATGACCTGTAGGAGGTTTTTGTGGCTGGATCTTAGTGTTCTCGTAGTTATGTAGGGTTGGAGTAGATTCTGGAGGGATGGGACTTTTAGTGGTTGGTTTATTAGTTTGTGGGCGAGTGTGAGTTGGTACCATTGAAGAAGGTGGGGGAGCTCTAGCCAGCCCAGTTCTGCTAGTGAGAGACAGTGGTGAGTATGGTAGGAAGCCCCTGTGGCGAATTTGGCGATTTTGTTGTAGCAGGTTTTGAGCTGTATATACCTATGCTAGCAGTTTTAATAGAATTTGATAAAATGTTTGATTGATGTAAAGTTCTGGAAGAGGCAATATTACATGGGTCATATGGAAAGAAAACATTTTCTGTTACCCACTCATAATAAACAAATATTTAAAGTATGTGTTAAGTTAGGGAAGGTCTGTCTAATATCTGGAAACATTAAAGTTGCACATTTAAAAAATAAATTGGATCCATATTGCCACATATCCACGGTTAGAAAATGTTTCATGCACTAAGAGTTGAGGTAGCTTGGGAAAAAATAATTATAGATATTCATGTGTCCAAAAACATCAGAACTTGATAAAATGTAGCAGAGAAAAAATGTACATATGCTTGTATGTCCAGCTGTATGTGTATCTCTAAAAAGTTTGGTGATAAAGTTAGTAACCTGCCATAAAATATTGGGATATTTCTTAAATGAAACATTTGAAGTCAACATTAATCCAAGAGAGAGAGAGAGAGAGACATCAGAGTAATTCAAATCCCTTAGCATGACACTAAATTGCAAAGCATTCACAGTAATGTTAGGTCAGGTTTATAATCTGGCACAGCATTCACAGTAATGTTAGGCCAGGTTTATAACCCGGCACAACATTCACAGTAATGCCAGACCATGTTTATAACCTGGCACAACATTCACAGTAATGTTAGGCCAGGTTTAAAACCCAGCACAGCATTTACAGTAATGTTAGGCCAGGTTTATAACCCAGCATCTCTCAGACCTCTGGAACAAACTTCCTCTGCATATTAAGCAGTGTGACTCTCACTGTCTTCCTTTGAATATAATCTAAATGATTTGATGGATAGCCAGAAATGTCCATAAGGACTGACTGGTAAGGCTGTCCTGGAGAAATGAAGTGCAGCATGAGGGAGGGTACTGGCAAGGAGAGAATCGTCATAAACTTAGTGGTCTTGGAATATCTATAAAATCTATAAACAGAAATGTACTGTAAGATCAGTTTTCCTCCAGCCCCATAAAACTGGCATAATTTAGTAACTCACCTTAGCATGAAATTAATGTGAGATAGTTGCTGAAAATAGATGCTTGCATGTGCTAGGTTATACTTATGTGTTTTTAGGCACAATACGGCTTGTCTAGCAATGTTAACGCCTGAAGTACAAGTGCCTACAAACATAAATATATAGATAGGTGTGAGCATACCTGCCTGACTTTAATTAAAAGAAAATAAAAAAAAAAAACTTGTCTATTATGTGAAAAATGACTACTCTCGCACTGGTAGCATTGCTTGCATAATAATATGTATGTATCACTTACCTTCAGTGTTAGGCCCTGCAGGTAGAAAATTAGTAATCACAATTGCACCGCTGACATTCATGTCTAATGCAAAATGAATAGAATGATGGGAATTTGAAAACTTGCCCAATCTGCAGTTCATTTGTGTTGTGCAATTTACGAGTTTGTCATTTGTTTGTGTTTGTATTTCTGGTCTGAGTCTGAAAAAGACCCATTGAGGTTAGTGCTCTATAACAGTTAACAAATATAATTAAAGTAAAACAAATAAATATGAACCACCCTTTAATTAGTTATTATACATGTAACAATGATGCATTTATGGGACTTTATGGGATTTCATCCAGACCTGGTCCTGTGTCTCTTACATATCTTTCTCTTTGAGGACAATTCCTGAACCAGATGATATCTACCACATTCTGAGAAGTGCTTGTATTAATCATATGTACCTTGAATAATCTTTTTTGTGAGGCAGTGTTACCAGCAGAGGTACAGATTGTGTCATGTTTTGCATCCTGGATGATTATGTGGTTCTATACCACTCTGCGTTGTTCTGGTGATAACTTAATTCTTACTGTCAGGTTCTGTAGATTAACGTGCTGTAGTGGGAGTTCTGGAAAAATGAGCTTCAAATGACCATCCTTACCATACACTGCTTGGGGCTCACTTGTGACACTGCTGAGTTTTTTAAAATGAACACAGTATGACCCTGCAAACTGATTCTGTCAATGGTGGTCCATTCCGTGTATTGTAGCAACAGTTATCTTCATATTTACGTATGTTTCCCTTTCCACAGCTCTGCCACATTCTTTGTCACAGTCATCCCGAGTAAGGTCCTTTACTTTTGCAAGCTTACATCTTCTTATTCCTACACATATATTATTGTTCCTGTCTATAAGTGACATATTTCTCTGTGGGGTTGTGATAATCACTTTTCTGTACAGATAATTAGCCGTCTTTTGGTATCTTGTAAATGCATGCCTGTATAGTTCCATCATGCATTGCACCCTCAATATCCAAAGGGGACTGCCTGAAACAGAGTATTCCAGGTAGAGTTTTATAGATCGATGGAGACTATTGGGCTTTTGGTGTAATTTTTGAGCATCTATGTGACTTGTATCTGAATAGTGAACAAGCTGTCAGTAACTTACCTGGATTTTGTCTATAAGTTTTCATGCTCTAGTTCTTCTTTTGTGCTCTAACAACTCCTTTTCTTGCAACACTCTCCCCCAGTGTTCTTAATTGCCTTGCGGTTTAACACTGCTGTGGTTCTACAATGTTCTGTTTGTTGTGTCTGTTAGTACTACCAATTTTATTTACTTATTCATTACATTTGTTTACCGGGATAGTCTTACTGGGTTACCATTTTCAGTGGAGGCCCGGAAGGAAAAGCCCCAAGAAAAAGAAATGACAAGTATATAAAATACAAAAACAAGAAATAGCAATATACAGAATGAACAGTATATATACAATAAAAGCATTTAACATTATTAACAGAATTAACAAAAACATAATGCAATCACAAAGTATACAGAGATTAACAATACAACATTTTGGCAGATACATGCTATATGCCTTGGCAGTGTAAAAAAGTGGAAAGGAAAATGGGGTGGGGAGGAAGAGATTTATTAAAAAGGAGCAATTAGTAATGTGAAGAAGGTAGGGAAAAGGTAAAGAGAAGATCTGATAGGAGGACTGAGTGAAAGCAAAGTAAGAATGAGAAAATATACAGTTATCCAGGAGAAATACAGGAGCAAAGCCAGTTAATAGCTAGATTTTCTTTAAGAAGGAGTTTGAATTTGGCAGTAGCAGGTGTATTTAGTATATGTTGGGGAATGCTGTTCCAAACTTTTGCAACTTGATTTACAAATAAATAGTCACCAAAAGAGTTGAAGCATTTATTAAGTTTTAGAAGAAGTTTGCTGGACGAGTGGAGGGAATGGGTTGCATTGTAAGGCTGGACTAGGTTCATTAGTGCTGGGCAAGCGTCTGGTTGATGTAAGATGTTGTGAGAAATTGTGAGTTGATTAAGAGTGAAAATATTTAGTAGCTCCAGCCACTGTAGTTGCTTTAGGGCTATACAGTGGTGGGTTCTATTTTGGAGGGGAGCAGCAAAGCAAGCAATTTTATGGTAGGTTATCTCTAGCTTGGACAGTTCGGATTTTCAAAGGTTAGTATATATAGATGAGACATTAATTAAAGTAGACAGAAGATATGTTCTGGCTAAGGCTTGTCTACTTGAGGCGGTAAGGAATGTTCTGGACCTATACAGGCAGCCAAGCTTGATATGTACTTTTTACATAAGGCCTATGTGCTTATCATATTTTAGGGCACAGACTATTGTGATACCAAGTAACTTTGCAATGTCAACTGGTTCAATTATAGTACTGTTGGAGGAGAGTATGTGACGTGGAGAAAGAGGAACTGTGGATTTATTACTGGAAAATATCATTAGCTTTGTTTTATTATGGTTTATTATGAGATGTCTTTCTTTGAGGAACAGTTCAATGTCAGAGAAGGCAGTCTGAGTTTTAGATAAAAGTTTGGTGAGGGAAGGAGCTGCACAGATAACAGTGGTATCATCTACATATTGTATGATTGTAGCATGTGTGGATGCTGAGCTAAGATTGTTTGTAAAGATGGAGGCGAGGAGAGGCCCAAGAATAGAGCCTTGAGGGACTCCTACAGTAGTAGGAAGAAGGGTAGAGCTCTCATCTTTCCAAATAACTGCTTGTTGGTGGTCAGATAGATAACTATGAAACCAGGTAATGGATGGAAGTGAGAGATGATAAATCTTCAAGAAGTTTTTGATGGGACACAGTGTCAAATGCATTTGATAGGTCCAAGAAAACTGAAAAGGCAAGGTTGTTACAATTTCTGTGATGGGAGATGGTGTCTGTAAAACTTAATAGGGCTGTTGTGGTAGTATGTTTTGGTCTAAAGCCATGTTGAGATTTGGAGAGAAGGTTATTTTGTACAAGATATGACAGTAGTTGAGTATGAATGCATTTTTCAAGTATTTTGCTAAGAGGTAACAGTATGGCAATGGGTCTATAGTTTGATAAATCAGTGGAATGACCACTGTTGTACAGAGGAATAACATGGGAGATTTTCCATAATAAAGGTACATATTGTTCAATAATGGAGCAATTAATAAGTACTGAACCTGGGTATGAGATGGGGTCAGCTGCTCGTTTAAGAAATTCACTTGGGAGTTTATCTACTGCAAGTCTGGTGGGTTTCAGTTGAAGAAGGAGTTTTTTGATGTATGCAGTCTGAATGGGCTGAAATGAGAAAGCTACAGATTCATGGACAGTTGTTGTGGGTAAAGTTAGAGGGATATAGGTACTGCTGTTTACTAATGACAAGATGGAGTTGATGAAATGAGAGTTGAAGTGTGCAGAGATGCTTATATTGGGATTTAGGTTGGTTGATGAAGACATGATAGATTATCCTGGATTTAATAGCTGTTTAATAGACTGCCAAAACTTCTGGGGCTTATTTTTATGTTTTTGTTGAAGCAGGGTGTAGTAGGATTTTTTTGTCTGATCAAACTTAATTTTTGGCTAAGTTATGTAATTGTCGGTAGCTGAGGAGGGAAGCTTCAGTTCTGGAAGACTAGTAGTGTAGCCAAGCCCTGTCTTAGTTTCATAATGTTTATGGAGCCTTTAGTTAGCCAATGAGCTGGTATGGATTTCCAACGTGCTTTTCTAATAGGGGCTAGTGAGTTTAAGATATTTAGAAATTAATTGTTAAAGTAGATGACAACATCGTCTAGGGGAAGTTGTTTTAAGGGAGACCACTTGTGATGTTTTAAGAGGGAGTTGTTTTAAGCTATCGTTGGAGAAATATGTTTTGGTATGGATATGCTTGTAGATAGTGGTATGTATTGTGGGAGCTTTCTGCCTAATTAGATAGGCGGGGGAATGATCACTAAGGGAATCAGGGAGACAGTCAGACTAAGAGTATAGGTTAGGGTGACTGGAGAGTATCCAATCAAGTATGGAATGTTTATTATTGTGTTTGTCAATTCTTGTAGGTGTAGTAATAAGCTGGGAAAAAACAAAGAGGTTATTTATTTATTTATTGACATTTGTTGACCGGGAAAGTCCACTGGGTTAAAGAACCCATTTTCAGTGGAGGCCCAGGGAGAAAAGCTCCGTAGTAAAAACATTACAAATACATGTGTAAAATAGATATTTTAAACAATGCTAGGTACAAAAACGAAAGATATAAAAAACACTATTCTATAACAGCAGTTTAGGAGGCAAAAATATAACAGGTAGTCCTCCAGAAGTATAGGATTATTTTTTTACATCATTGAGAGTACACTAGGAGAAACATTCATAGTGGACAATTGTATTAGTTTGCACAATTTTTCGAGTTTACAGATGGAACTTGGAGGTTAAGTAGGTTAATATGATTTGTTGGATTTGTAGATGTGCATGTGGACCAGTCCAGATTAAAATCACCTAAGATTACAATTTCCTGATTGTAGGCAGTAGCAGGCCCAGTTAAGTAGTTTTTCTATTATAAGAGTATTGTTTCCAGGGGGAAGATGTCCTGCTATGATGATGATGGACTTCTTTATGTTATGTTGACGACATGAGATTAGCATTTCAGAGTCAGAAGCTAGGGGTGGGGTAGTATACAGTTGTAAGTTAAGATTGTTCTTATAGATGATTGCTATGCCACCGCCTCATTTGTGTGTTCATCTGCTCTATGGATATTATAACCTAGAGGTAAGAACTCATCATTTTTGTTATAGCTTTTTAGCCAAGTTTCAGTAATTATTACAATGTCATGGGAGTACAGTAATATGACAGCATGAAAGTCAGGAACTTTATTTAGAATACTTCCAAGGTTAATGTTAAGGATTAGCAGGTTAGATGAAACACGAGTTAAGGGAGAAGGGTTTGGTGAGGCAGTGTTGTATTGCGGATAGTGTAAGTGAGTGTAAGGATTAGGACCTGGAATAAGTTGAATGTCATCACCAAGATGAAGTAGATAGTATTTGAGTAAGAAGATGAGTGAGAGTTTGATAGAGAGTCTATAGTATTTATGTAGAACATGTGGGGGTATATGAGTGGAAGGGTATTTAAGTGTGTATAGTTGGAGTAGTGTGTTATAGAAAGGTTGTGGTGATATGTTGATGTACATGAAAAGGTAAGATATAGGAGGACAGGCAGGTTTAGTAGGTGTGATTGTATAAAATACTTGAAGGTGGTGAAAGGAGGTAAGATGGTAAAATGTTGTAAGGAGAGTAGAGACACAGTTAATAGTAGCATATTGACAGTTGGAGCTTGGACATTAGAGATGAGCAGAGTGTTAATGTGTAGCTGTAAAGTAGATGAAGTAAGGATAGAAGAGAGTGGGAGGGCTGAGGAGAGTAGTATGGTGTGTGTGAGAGCAGTGAAGGAGTGGTATTAAGAATACAGAAGATAAGGAAAAAAATTAAGAGAGTGGTGGGAGAGATTAGCTGTGAGGTGGGTGGGATAGATTTGCTAATGGTATGATTGGTGGAAAAAGCAGAGGGTGTGGTGTAAGGATGAGTAGTGAGATGCGGATGTGATTGGAGGAGTAAAATGGAGGGTGTGGTTTATGTAAGTATAAATCTAGGGTAAGTGGGGGTGGGTGGGAATGGGGTTAGGGTAGAAGAAAGTACAGTTGGGTTATCCTGCCGTCAAGTGGTCCCGCAGTTGGCCTGAGTTCCAAAGTCTTGGTCTGGCGTCGGTTGCTGTCGCTTCTTCCCTGATGTCAGTGCGCCAGGGGTATATAAGATGCATCCGACGCCATTTACTTCAGTTTTCCTTGCCCCAGATGTCAGGTGCCCCCAAGTAGGTAGGCCATACATATTGCTAATCAAAAATATACAGTAAAAACAACACCTTCAGTTACCAGCAAATACACCCCAAAGGTTGTACAGGATAGAAAGGTATAGATAAGACCAGCTAGTTCAGAGGGGATGGAGGGAGGGTAACCTGGACTGCAGCAGTGTGAACACTTGAACATCTACATTTATGGTAGGTACAAAACTGTACTATGTTCATCGTGTTACACTGCTGCAGTCATTACACTTGGGTAGAATCCCAAATCTGAGGTTGGGTGGCTGGTCTATAAAGAGTTAGGATTGGCTATGAGGCCCTGCAGAACAGCAGTGGCAAATCCTGCTCTGGATTTAGAGTAAAGAGGCAGGTGGTAATGCTTGGTAAAAGTGTGCACTGAACTCCAAGTTGCAGCCTCCAAAATTTCCTTGGTAGGTACTCCTCTGAGAAAGGCTGTTGAAGTGGCTGTTGCCCTGATGGAATGTGGCCTAATGTTATTTGGGACTGATTTTCCATGCTGTGTGTAGCAATACCAAATACAGTGTCCTATCCATTTGGATATAGTCTGCTTTGAGATAGCCTTGCCCTGTGATCCTGCAGCATATACTACAAACAGTTGCTCAGTTTTCCTGAAAGCCTTTGTTTTGTCCAAGTAGAAGCGTAGCTGCCTGTGTATGTCCAAAGAATGCCGAAGTTTCTCCCCTTTATTCTGGGGGTTTGGATAAAAAGTTGGCAAATGGATGGTTTGGTTAAGAGCTACGCTAGATACCACCTTTGACATAAAGGTAGGGTTTGTCCTTAAAGATACCCTGTCCTGATGAAAAATTATAAAAGGTTCCACTGACATTAATGTCTGTAGCTCTGAGACTCTTCGTGCTGAAGTTACTGCCAGGAGCAGAGCTGTTTTCCATTATACAAATTTTAGATTGGCTGTATTGGCTGGCTCAAAAGATGGTAGGGTCAGTTTTTCCAAAACTAAATTGAGGTCCCAAGTTGGTGTTGGTGCTCTCTGGGGCAGTCTTATGTTTTTAGCCCCTCTGGGGTACTGCTTTAGCAAGGGATGAGAGAATAAAGGAGGATCCGTGTTGTAATGTGCTGAAATGACAGAGGCATGGATCTTAATTGATGAGAAGGATAGGCCTCTGTCCAGCATCTCAGTTAAGTATTGTAAAATCTGAGGAATGTTTGGAACAAGAGGGTCAAGGCTTTGAGCCTGGTTCCAGGCGCAGAATCTCTTCCATTTTTCTGAGTAAGCTTTCCTGGTGCTAGGCCTCCTGGCCTCCAAAATGACATCCATAACAGCTTTAGAGAGAGGTGTTGCCTGTTTGACTAATGTATCTGCCATGCAGCCAGGTTTAGTGTTTTGAGCTGACCGTGCAGGATCTGATAGTTTTGCTGAGTCAGAAGGTGTGGAATTTGAGGCAAAATCCATGGTGGGCCTTGAGACAAGTTCCTTAAGATAGGGTACCAGTGCTGGTGTGGCCAGTCTGGAGCAATCAGGATCATCTCTGTTTTTTCTTGTCTGGCTTTTAGGAGTACCTTTGAAAGGAGAGGCAGTGGCGGGAAGGCATAAACTTTTAGGTTTTTCCAGCTGAACAGAAGAGCATCCATTTTCCATGCTTGTTTGTGATAAGTTCTTGTGCATAATTTTTGTAGTTGGCAATTCAGTGGGGAGGCAAAAAGATCTATATCTGGGCATCCCCACTTTTGAGTTACCATGCTGAAGATTTTTGGATTCAATTTCCATTTGTGAGGGTCCATGATATTTCTGCTTAGATTGTCTGCCAGAGTATTTTTCTTTCCTGGCAGGAATTGTGCTTGCAGGTGAACTTGATACGTTAGAGCTGTGTTCCACAAGGTCATGGCTTGCCTGCATAGGGGATAAGAATGAGTGCCCCCTTGCTTGTTTATGTACCACATTACTGTAGTGTTGTCTGTCTTTAGTAGTAATTGTCCTGGATGTAGAAGGTCCTTGAAAGCTGTTAGGGCATTTTGAACAGCCAACATCTCTTTTGGATTGATGTGAAGATGCATCTGGTCTGTGGTCCACTTGCCCTGAATGCATTTTCCTGCCATGTGTGCTCCCCAGGCGTAATCCGAAGCATCTGTTGTTAGAGTTTGCCTGGCTGTGGGTTGGGTAAAAGGCTGACCCTTGATTAGGTGACATGCCTGTGCCCACCATCGAAACTCCTGTTGTAGGCAGGGAATCATTGGTATTACTGCTTCTAAACTGTTAGAGTGTTAAGTCCAAACACTTTTCAGGTACCATTGTAATTTCCTCATATGCAGTCTGGTATATGGTATTAGTAGTATGCAGGATGCCATGAATCCCAGGGCCTGCAGAATTTTTCTTGCAGGGAGATGGGACTTTCTTACCAGCAATTGAAAATATTGAGTTACTTGAACTTGTTTGTCTGGCGTGAGGTAAGCCATCTGGCTGTTGTATTTAAGCTGGCACCCAGGAATATAATCTGTTGCGAGGGTACTAGTTTTGACTTCTTTTTGTTTACTGTGTACCCTAGAGAAATTAGCAACCTTTTTACAAACGCCAGATGCTGTAGAAGAATGTCCTTTGTCTCTGCTTGAATGAGGCAGTCGTCCAGGTATGGATTATTTAAATTCCTTTTTGTCTGAAAAATGCAATTACTGGTGCCAGGCACTTTGTGAAGACCCTGGATGCAGTAGATAAGCCAAAGGGCAGTGCAGAGAATTGGTAGTGCATTGTACCAGCTTTGAATCTGAGGTATCTTGTGCAATTTTGTCTGATAGGGACATGCAGGTATGCCTCTTTGAGGTCCAGAGTAACAAGCCAAGCCTTCTTGCCCGGCATGGGTAGAAGCTGCTGTAATGTCAACATTTTGAATTTCGGAATATCCAGGTAAGTATTCAGAATTGAAAGATCTAGTATGGGCCTCCAGGCCTTGTCTTTTCTGGGGACCAGGAAGAGTCATGAGTAAAATCCTTGTCCTTGTTCCTGTTGTGGTACTTTTTGAATAGCTCTCATGTCCATGAGGGCTGAAATTTGTTTTTGTGCCTCTGCCCTTTGATTTTGTGGCAGGTCTGGCATTCCTTTTAACCTTGGTAAAGTATGAAAGTGGAATCTGTAACCTTGAGACACAATATTCAGGACCCATTTGTCTTGGGTGATTGTTTGCCAGTTTTGAGAAAAAAGCGCTAGTTTTCCCCCTAAGGGGGCTTCCAGAAGGGACGTGCTTGGCGTAGGAAGGGGAAAGTCATTGTGACTGTTTCCTGTAAGGTTAAGACTTGTCCTCACCACCTTTTGGGGTCGAGGTGCCCCACTGTCATTGTCTGTTTGAACCTTGGGGTTGAGATCTGCCTCTTGGGCGTCTGTATCTGCCTCTCTGTGGCCTGTCTGACACTGGAAAGGACCAATTCTTTGTTGGCTAAACCGAGGTGGCTGTACCTGTAAGAAATCCTTGACTGTTTGCATAGATTTAGCTTTATCCCCCATTTTCTTTAACACCTCTTCTGCCTTAACACCAAACAAAGTATCATGCTGTAAAGGAGCATCCAATAATTTTGCCTTAACATGATCAGGTAAACCTTGTTCTTTAAACCAAGCATGTCTTCGAATCACAGAACCTGTAACTGCGGCTCTACAAGAGGCCTCTAAAGAATCAAAACCACATTGCAGAGTATGTTTTCCCACCTGTTCAACTGCATGCAATAAATCCTGCATTTCTTTACAATCAGGAGCTTCTGAGCTTGCATGCATTTTCTGTTTTAACTGAGCCATTAAATATTGTTGGTACTTAAGCATGTGAAATTGGCAATTTAAAGCTCTTACTGCTAAAGTTGCAGAAGTGTATACTTTCTTCCCCCATCTATCCAAAGTTCTGGAATCTCTGTCAGAGGGTACTGGATGTTTTGCAATGGAAGCCTTAACCCCTTTTGGACCCTGGGAAATAGTTTCTGGATCAGCAGAAGGGTTTTTGTAAAGAAACTTGTGAGAGTCAGGGACTCTATAATATCTATCTGGCTTGGCTGGAGCAGGGGGCAAAGAGTCAGGAGATAAACTGGATTCAGAGAACACATCATCCACAATATCTAGCATGGGTGGAATAGCCAGGGGTCTGTGTTGAGGCAATAAGAGGAAATCCCTGAGCCTTTTCTTGGATTCTGAATAATCCTGGCTTTCCCAATGGAAATGCTCCCTCATGGTATCTAAAGTTTCCCCAAAAGAATAATCCTCAGGAGGACAGGCTGAAGGGATAGATTTTTCAGCATCAGAGTCCTCATTGGGGGGGGGGGGGGAGTATTGCTGGTCTGAAGAGGAATCAGAGGAAATGGAAACCTGATCAGAGGAGTCATAGTCTGTATCCTGCCTAGGCCTTTTCTCAGGAGGGGGATGGGGACCCCTGATTAGAGTAATGAGGTCTTCGGCCATTTTAAGCATTTGTTTCTTAGGCAAGGAGGACTGTCCAGGAGAATGCTGTACTTGTTTCTTTGTCTTTAATGGTACCTTTGTCTTGGCTGTTGTTTTAATGGTAAGTTGTGAAGGTCTGAAAACACCCTCAGAAGCCAATGCCTGCTCAGCGGCTCTGGACCCATCTGAGGGATTAGTTTCCATAGGCCCAATACCTTGCGTTTCCAGAGGCCTAGATGTCTCCAAGTGGGAGTCGGCAGCGGCCTGTGGCTCTGAGGAAGCGGGTGCCAGGGGCTGTGAAAGCGCCTCACTGAGAACCGGTGAACCGCCGACTGGCCTAGAAGAGGTTTCGTGGTTGGTTTTGGACCTTGGATGCCTGTCTTTATCCTTGTCTTTGCGTTTTTTCGGTATTGAGGTCGCCAGCTGATCTGACGGCATCGTATAATTGAACCTCTGGCCAAAGTAGTGCAAAGCGAAATCAAAACGTCTTTTTATAGTGCGTTTGTTAAATCTAGCACAAAACCGACAACTAGTGACATCGTAATCAGGGCCTAGGCATGGAATACAGTAAGAGCGGAAGTCCTTATGAGGTATTTGCTTCCCACAAGAAATATAATTATTAACTTTTTCTGACATCGGTCTGAGGCAAGACAAAAGTTTCCCCAACAGGGTACTTAGCTTTATTGAAGACTTCGGATCTGAAATTCGACTTTGAAAATCTCAGGAGTCGGCCGACCGGCACTTGAGAACTGCTTCTGCTTCAGGCAACACGCGGCAAGAAAGACTGAAGAAAATGGCGTTGGATGCATCTTATATACCCCTGGCGCACTGACATCAGGGAAGAAGCGACAGCAACCGACGCCGGACCAAGACTTTGGAACTCAGGCCGACTGCAGGACCGCCTGACGGCAGGATAACCCAAGTGTAATGACTGCAGCAGTATAACACGATGAACATCGGGGAGACCCTGAGTGCAGTGAAGGTGAATGGAGTGGGCACAGGTAAGTGAATTGCAGTCCAACAAAAAAAATCTGTTAGATGGGAGACCTGAGCAAATAGCACGATGCAAGTCTATATGAAAGAAAATGAAATGGAAAAAAAGCAGCTTGAGTCTACCAGTCAGGAGATTGCTAAGCCAATCAGAATGACATAATAGAAAAATAGGCTAGATATGAACGACTTAAAAATAGAGGGAATAGTTGGAAAAACAAAACTACTACAAGCAATTAAATGCTACCACTGGGAAAAGACAGGGTAGACAAGGAAAAACAGGAGTGTTTAAATGTATCGGTAAATTACAGGCCATAGTTAATATAACAATAGCAGTAAGGACCAAGTATGGTTTGGGAACAAGAGATGATAAGACAAAAGAGAGAAATGCTTAAGGAGTAATATGAATGAGGGTACAGCTAAAAACTACAAAGTTATCAAGTGCAGGTTAACAAACAGTAAGATAAATTAGGGGGGGGGTGGAATAACATAAAACATCCCGATGATGTGCTGCAATTTACAGGGTTTCAAAAACCAGCTAAAAAGTATAAAATATAGTTATCATACATGCAATGGTCAAACAGCAAGCAGAACAGCTAGTTAGTGTGAAAAAATGATGGCAGAATGCTTTTTTTCTTTTATTTCTTTGCAGTGGTCGGAAAGATCGCATGATATAGGGAGAACCAGCAGCTGTTCCTTAATGCTGTTAGAGCACACACACCACCAAAAATGGCCATTATTCCAGGAAGTAGTAGGTATGAAATTTACTGTCTCTGCTTTCTTCTCTTTCTCCATTGACCATTCCTTGTTCTTAAAAGTTCTTATCCCATTTCATGCCCGAGCTTCTGAGAACTCTGGACTGCCTCCATTGTTTTTATTCACTGTTACTGTGCAATTCTTTTTTCTCTGTTGTGAACTAAGATGTTTCCTTTATTCATATCTTCATAGGTAGGTACTAGGCTATTGGCTCTGGGGCCTATACAAGCCCAGCCAAAAAGGTACCCTGGCTTTTGCCACCCAAGAAAATAATTTTCCTGTGCCATTGTCGAGCAGAGCCACAGAGGTGATCCCCGGGTGAATTTCCTATTTCCCATCCAATCATCAAGATTTTTCTTGAAGAGTGCCAATGAGGAGCTTTGTTTGATATAGATATGTAGTTTATTCCAGAGTATGGGAAGTCTCTGGGACAGGAATCTATCCCTCCAGCATGTTCTGTTTATTGTGGTGACAAGGTTTAGGTCCCTAGAGCGTGTAGCTCGGAGGGATTGGGATTTCTTTAAGTGGAGCATGTCCAACAGCTCTGGGTTTGACATAGCTTTGTATGTTAGGCAGAGATCACCTCTGAGTAGGCGATATGCGATGGAGTAAAGCTGGAGTTTTTTGAGATGGTCTGCGTAGGGCATCTGTTTGAGGCCGGTAATCTTCTTTGTGAGGTACTTTTGCGGCCTTTCCAGTTGTTGTAGATGTCTTGTGAGGTACATACCAAAAGGGGCATTGTACTCTATAATGGGTCTAATGAGTGATGAGTAGAAGGGAACAATGACCTCTTTTTTTCTGGATGAGAAACCTTTTGTGATGAGGTGTGCCACATAGAAGGATTTCTTGACTACCGTAGCGATGTGATTATCAAAGAAGAGACTACTGTCCACCTGTATCCCAAGGTCTCTTATCACACTTTCGGTGTTAAGTACACTACCGCCTATATTGTAGTTCATGGGTACAGAGTTTTTACCAAAGGGGATGACAATGCACTTTTTGGCATTGAGCTTGAGGCCATGGCTTTGACACCATACATCTGTCTCAGTGAGGCCCTTTTGTAGGATGTCCACATTGTTAGAAGTTTCGATTATAGCTAATAGTTTGCAGTCATCTGTGAACTTCATTAGCCAAAGACCTTCTGTGTTAGCCTGTACTTCAGAGAAGTAGATACCAAACAGGAGAGGACCCAGGACTGAACCCTGTGGTACTCCACTTGTCACTGGTCTGAAGTCGGATTTGGAGTCTGCTACTTTCACAGTGTGGGTTCTGTCAGTGAGCCACTTGGCAACCCATCTTGTGACATAGGGATTTATACCTAGTTTAGTGAGTTTATCTATAATTCCAGAGTGGGGGATGGTGTTGAAAGCCTTGGCAAGATTTAGATGGGCTGTGTGAACCACCTTACCCTTGTCTACGGCTTTGGTGACTGCTTCAAAGGTATCTATCAGGTTTTGGAGACATGATCTGACTTTTACAAACCGAACTGCATGGAGTCCAGAGTTTGGAGATTACCAATGTCTTTGTTTATAAGTTCCATGATGATACGTTCCATGGCCTTGCAGACCAGGCTCGTCAAGCTAATGGGGCGGTAGTTCCCGGTGTCCGTGGTGGCTCCCCCCATTTGGAGTTGGATAACCATTGTTGTGCGCCATTCAGTAGGCACAAAGCCTGAGGTGAGACTATGATTGAACATGGTACTTAGGTGGGGTGCCAGTTTGTTCTGCAGTTCTTGTAGAACGCAGCCTGGGATGTTGTCTGGCTCCATGGATGCTGTGTAAGCTTGCTTTGGAGAGTGTGGTTTTTACTTGTGCAGCCATGATTAAAGGAACTTTGCATTCTTCCTGTATAGAGATGGGCTCTTTAGGGGGTGAGAGGGGGGTAAAGTTAGCACTGAACCTATCTGCCAGGATGTTGACAATATCAGTTGGGTCTGTATATTTAGTGCCATTGTGCTGTAACTCTGAGCAGATGGGAGTGTTGCCATTGAGATTCTTGACATAGCTATAGAATGCTTTGTGGTTGTCTTTAGAATCAGTGGCAATTTTGTTTTCATAACTAGCTTTGGAGGGTTTTATCAGGAATCGCAGCTTCTTACTGAGGCTGACCAGGGAGCTCTTCCACTCATGGTATTTTACTCTCTTTTGCAACAGTTTCTTCCTTTTGTTGTGCAGTTTGTTTATGGCAGGGGACCACCAGATTGGCCTCCTTTTTTTGGTGGATAGCGTCTTGGGTCTGTTTGGGATAGCATGATCCATGCACTCATGTAAGTGCTTATAAAGTGCAATTGTGTAGGATTCAGTAGTCGTAACTGTATTGTCCATCTGCATGGGTGTCATGAAGTTCACCACTTCTGTCTTAAGAAGCATGAAGTTGGCTACAGAGAAATTTTTTACCATGGTTTCCTTAATGGGGGTGGGGGCAGGATGTGGACATCTAGGGTAATTAGCTTATGGTCGGATCGGACCAATGAGGCGTTGACTTCAGGTGTGGAACACCGGTCACTCATGCTGGTAATGACTAGATCTAGGATACTGTTGCCCCCGGTGGGGGTGTGGATAAGTTGATCCAGGGCATTGGAGTTTATGAATTCTAGAAAGCGTTGAGCGAAGGAGTTGATACATGAGTAGTTTTCCCAGTTAATGGTGGGGTAGTTGAAATCGCCCATTATTAGGGTGTTTGGTTGAACCCTAATTTAATTTCCAGTACATCAAGAAAACAGGAGTGGGAATCCTGGGCCATGGTGGGTGATCTGTAGCAAGCTACAACTTGGATTACATTTTTGCCCAGACTTAGTTGCACCTGGATAACCTCGGCTGCATTATGCTGAGCAACTAGCCTGGAGGCATGGATATCCTTAATGAATATGGACACACCTTCGCCTTTGGTGTTCTGGTCCAGGTTACTTGGCTGAAAAGTGTGGAAATGTATTCTGAAGTGCTTCCTGTTGCTGTCCTATTTCTACCCTTATACTAAACTTACTTAACTTTCCCTAAATTTCTTGCCTGTACATCTGAACCTTTCTGCATTCACACAATCTCTTCTATAGTTATTGTGTGAGTTACCTATATTCAGCTCCTTGAACTTCAGCATATTTGGTCAGTCATTTTCAAAAGATGAATTTTTCATGTATCCATGGTTTACTTTTATTAGTCATTTATGTTTCTCTTGTGATCCCTTTCAGAATTCAGGTTTTACTGTTATAAATACTTTCAGTTACAATGAAGAACAAGTCTAAGTCAATACATTTCAAAATATGCATTTTCATAGTACAAATCTCTTAAAATGTCCATAGAAACAGATACAGATAGATCCATGTGCCAACATTCCCGAACATATATTACACTTTGTGAGCAGTACTAAAAAAGTACTAAAAATTAAATGTCTGTTCTCCATTTTTTTCAGAGACTGCATCTGGAAAAATAAGCTGAACATTGTCACAACAGTGTCCCTGGGAGACAGACATCTAAAGTGACCTGCTAATTTTCATTGCACAGTAGTGCATTCTGGAATTTTCTCACAGCTACTCTTTACAAAGAATCTTTTTCTTGAAAATAGAATGTTTGTGCTATCAGCACTGTTTATGGAATCCCACATTAATTCCCCCAGGAGTTTCTTAATTTGAGCTTTCTTTTGTCAGTCACAGCTTGTCAAGTATATAAATGGTGCCACAGTGTACAGTTTAACTCAGTGCAGGAATAAAACCTGAGTTGTGTCATTTTATAGTAAATGCAATGTTATTAGGACCTTAGCTTTGTTAACTGGTCGATCTATACAGTCTATTAATTTCAGTGTATCTTATCTTTATAATCCAATAGACTCCTGAGGAATCTTTTTTTTTTTTTTTAAATCACCTTTATTGAATTATCGCTTGTGACATAAGCAAACTTACATTTATATAATGTAAGCAAACCATATTAACAAGTTCAGATTTATAAACATTATACATTGTATATGTTGTTATATGTCATATAATCAAAGCAACATTACATAAATTGTTCAGTTTCTGCCTTCTCTTAACCTCCTTCCTCCTCCAAAACATTTTTCTACAAGTATTGTTCCCACAGTTTCCATTTTTTCTATGTAATTTATTCCTACCTTTTTCTAAGGATTCCACTTCTTATTCTATTATCACTGTTACAACAGCATTTCATGTATAGTATTAGATTTGCTTTCCAATGCTTATTAATTGCCTTTCTGGCAGCCAACAGAACTAAACTTAACAAGGCCTTACTATACCTAGGCAATTCAGATCTTGTATCATAACTGAAAAAAAATTTCTTTTGTTACACTCATTTGTTCACCTAGTATTCCTGACAGAATACTCTGCAGGAAATTTTTAAAATATGCCAACTCATTACATTTTAAGAATATATCCTCCCAGATACCGCTTTATTCCCCATTACACCTCCAACATTTGCCATCTACATGAGGAAAAAGTATTTGGAGTCTGCCTGCAGTATACAAGTATCTATACAAACACTTCTAAATCCTAAATCTTTTAAAATTTGTTGCATATTCGTGAACCACGCATATATGGAAATAACCTCCCATTGTTTTCTATGACCTCTTCTAATTGATTCCTATGGTTATTACTCAATATTTTATATCTTGTATCCCCTATTAATTATCCTTTTTTAACAGCAGCTTCTGTACTAGATTCAATTAAAAACTCAACCAGTGCAGGTCTTTTATTTAGGATTTTCCTGTTCCTTTCTCTTTGTCTGTACTCTGACATCAATCCCTGGGTCTATATTGAATGACTGAATGCTTAGAAAAACAAACAATGATTTATCAACCCCATGTAAGTGAAAGCTTACAAACTCGAACGCTTAGAACAGCGATTTTTTTTCCAAGTAAAAAAAATCGCTGTTCCAAAAAAAAAAAAAAAAAAAAAAAAACCCACTTAAATATACCAACCCTGTGATTGAATGGCAGTAATGGAAAACAATTTCTTTCCCAGGGAAAGAATTTGCTTATATGCTGCCTTCATCATTTTGCCTTTTCGTCTTTTCAAGTTCGACCAAGATGCATTTGAAAGAATGCGTCTTTGGTCATCTAATAGGAACCCCAATCCCTGATGGGAAGGCAGTCATTAACCTGCAATTCAGATGTCTTCTTAGCCTCTTCTTATTCTATTATCTTTCCCTCTCTAATTATTTGTTCCTAATACCTTGATTCCTTTGCCAGTTTCCTCCAGTCAATCGAGTCCCCTCTTGTTTATTCTCTGTATGCCTAATTGTAGTTATCCCTATCAGCAGAATCTCCTTCTTCCATTTCTGTGTTGGTTTAGTTCTTAGCATACATTCTGCTATATTATCAATATAATATTCTGTATGACTATTGCTATTCTCCATAAGGGTCCACATTCAAAATCCCACTCCTTCCTTATTTCTTAAATTACCCCCCATGCTTCATCATCATCCCTTTCCACTTTGAGCTATAACTTTCTGTTTGTGTAATGAATAAGACCCTTAACTGTATAGCTCATAAATATCCTTTCAAATTAGGTTATCCTAAACCACCTTGTTCTGTTGGGAGGATTAAGTTCTCCTACTTGAGTCTTGCTCTCTTCCCCTTTCTAATAAAATCAGTCAACTCTTTATTGATTATTATCCACAACTTCTCCTCTGATTGATAGTAATCTGCCTGGCCTGTGTATAAAACTAATGGTACTAAAACTATTTTTACTGCTTGTATCTTGCTATCAATATCCATAGGCAACAACTTCCAGTTTCTCAGTTTTTGTATTATTTTTTGTTTAGTTTCTTCTCACATATCTTTAGTTGCCATAACATAATCATTTTTAACCCACACTCCTAAATACTTCACTTTATCATGCCCCCATAAATATGGGAAATGCTGAACTAGTTCATATGTGGGTATGTAGTTTATAGCTATAGCCTTTGATTTGTCACCATTAATTTTACATTCCCCCAAAAAAGGAATCTCAGAATGTTCCACGGCACTGAGATGTCCCTTTCTGATTCCATTTTGTACAAGATAATATCATCTGCAAATAAAGCCAACTTTTCTTGAATGCCGTGCCAATTACATCCTTGAATTTCTGAGTTCTTTATTTTCTTTGTTGTTTGGTTCTAAATGTAACACAAATAACAAAGAAAAACAAGAAATCCCTGTCTGGTTCCTCTGTTTAGACACACCTTATCAGAAAAGAACCCTCTCACTTTGATTTTTTGCCTCTGATCCTTCAAATATCCTTCTAATTTACCTTATTGTATGAGGAAATGCAAATGCTTCAATTGTCCTACTCATAAAATTCTGACTTACTTTGTTGAATGCTTTCTCTGCAAGACCCACCAGTAGCAGCGGTATTTTCTTACATTCTACTTCCCTTTAAATTCATCATTGTTCTACTAATGTTGTCAAATGTTTTCTTCCCCTCCACAAAACCATACTGGTCCACATCTATCAATTTTGGTTTCACCTTTCCATTCTTTTAGCCATTATAGGCATGAACACTTCATAATCATGGTTTGTGTTATGGATAAAACTGAAATCGGCCTATGTGAGCTAGATCAGATGGGTCTTTAGAAACCACAGCTTTTTTAACAGGATGTTGGTACCTTCCCTCCTTTTAAAATGCTGTTAAACAATACCTTTCAAATCTTTATCACTTTCTTCCCTCCTAACTTCCAAACTTCCACAGGAATACCATCTGTTCTTGGAGACATTCCCGCAGATTGGTTATACATCACCATTTTTATCTCATCTCCTCCTATCTTAATTGTAGGTTGTTGAGCCACATCTACCTCTAACCTTGGAGTACTTAAGACTTCTATAAATATTTCCATTTGTGCTTTTTTTTATTTCTCCACTTCTCTGCTTTAAGAGAATTTTCATAAAATGTTTGAAATATCTCTAATATCAAAAGCTGAGGAATTTTTGTCTTAAATCAGTATACTCTGTTGATATATTATTTCCCATGCCATATGTACATATGTACCTTATCTTATTAATATTTGTTAAGCAAGACACATCATTGGATTAAAAATCAAACTGACTGTGGGCGATTATGTGTTCACTTAATTTTAAAAAAAGAACAGTTGTGTCTTGTGTATTTTCCCGCATTACTTTTAGACATTCTTTATTCCAAAGCCATTGTTTATTTTGTGATTTTCTGGGTGCATGACTCCTAATTACACTGGCAGTGTGGAACATTAACTACTTTTGTCTTTCTGTGTTCTTAAAAATCACTTGTAAAATGGTATCCTAACTATTCAGACTAACCACCTTCAGTGGTTAGATATTGTCCAATGGCATGCCCCTCACCTGTCCAGAGTTTTGCAGAGTGTCCAGATTTGTACGTCATATTTTTGGTCTGTTCCTAAGACAGTTTGTGTTTTTATGACAACGTATTAAGGATTAAAGTCATTAAATAATAGTTGAAAACGAACTGGAACACAATCAGAGCAGACTTTTTAAAATGAAAAGCGGTATTTATTCGAAACTAATAAAAGTAAGTGCTTTCGGCAAAAACAATATTCTGCCTTCATCAGACAAACAGCAAGATAACGAATTCATACAACTTATATACCAACAAGCAAGTTAAAAAGTCCAATCAAAGAAGTGTGCATTGTTTAAGTAACAGTTTCCAAGGAAACCTTAAAGCAGTCAACAAATGTTAGAAAATAAGACCAATTGTTTCATGACAAATCGCGATCCTAAAACAAAAAAACAGACTGCAAATGAAATGTTTGTATATATATATATATATAGTTGTTAAATATATATACACATTTGAATTGAAATTAAATCATGCAAAAAGACAACCCCAAAGGTCCAGAGTTAAATAATGTAGAGCAAAAACTTAATTGGTATGAGTTATTTATTTTCCCTGTTTTTAAATCCTATCGTTTGTTTTGATGTTACAAACAAAGTTTTTGAAGGAGTCATTAAATTATTTATTTATTCATCCTATTATAAATGCACAAGTAGAACTATCAATTAACATTGCATTTGTGCTCATCAATTTTGCTGGATTATTTTTAGGGGAACACCTTTTGATTTAATGTTTAGGCAGCTCTTCAAAGTATTGGTAGTATACATGGCATAGTAGCAAAAACGAGTGCACTCCATAACGTAATCACATGTCACTAATACACAAGTATATAGAGAAACTTGCTTTGTGTATTGATTATAATGCTTTAGCAAGTATTACTATAACTTTATAAGTTTTTGCTCTACATTATTTAACTCTGGACCTTTGGGGTTGTCTTTTTGCATGATTTAATTTCAATTCAAATGTGCATATATATTTAACAAATATATATATATATATATATATATATATATATATATATATATATACAAAGTATATTTAATCCATGATAGCACTTTTAAACATTTCATTTGCAGTCTGTTTTTTCGTTTTAGGATTGCGATTTGTCATGAAACAATTGGTCTTATTTTCTAACATTTGTTGACTGCTTTAAGGTTTCCTTGGAAACTATTACTTAAACAATGCACACTTCTTTGATTGGACTTTTTAACTTGCTTGTTGGTATATAAGTTGTATGAATTCATTATCTTGCTGTTTGTCTGATGAAGGCAGAATATTGTTTTTGCCGAAAGCGCTTACTTTTATTAGTTTCAAATAAATACCGCTTTTCATTTTAAAAAGTCTGCTCTGATTGTGTTCCAGTTCGTTTTCAACGGTTTCTGAGTTTCCTGTATTTCGAGTTTGTTTCATTAAATAATAGCAAACATTTGAGTTTCAGAATTCATATTCTTCAGAAAATGCACTTAATGGAACACATTAAGAAGTATGCATAAAAAGTCACATGACAGAAAACAAACAATAAAAGGAAAATATGTTACTATTTAATCCTATTACATTTACAGCATAAAACAGAACTAATTGGTATACAATCATTTATTCTTGGAAATTTATCAGAATGAAGCAAAGGTTGCCATTGAGATTATTTTAAATAACTTATTATTGCCAATCCCCACTCCTATCTGCCAAAAGAACTTTATCCAGAACAAAAGAATTAAATTTGTTAAAACTGATACACAGATAATAGTATACTTGTATAGGAAAATTCAAAGTCTAAGCTTATTGGAAACTTTTCCAGTGTAAAAAAGTGGCACAGGATGTATAGGAAGGCAAACAGACCACACCTGTGGAATTATAATCAAAGTGCCCTTTACAGAGTCAACTTGTCACCAACTATGACAACCTTACCCTCATGATTAAACTTATTTAACATTTGTTTACTTGGAAAGTCTGACTTGGAATGAAGCCAATTTTCAGCAGAGATCCAGGGAGAAACACTCCAGACATATGTCTTTGTAACATGGGAGGAAACCAGAGTACCCGGAGAAAACCCACACGAACACAGGGAGGACATGCAGACTCTGCACAGAAGGCACTCCTACCAAGAATCAAACTGGAGAGCCTCTTGCTGTGAGGCGACAACACTACCACTGCACCACAGTGCTGTCTAAACTTAGACAGCTTGCGTCTCTCACACCAGTGCATTTTCACTGATATGGTACTAATTTCAAGATGACTGGCACCTTCAAACCTTTGTTTAATAGTTTTACCTTTCCTAAAATAAAAAAAAAACTTGGTTGAGTACCTAGCCTATCTAAATAACTATTAAAATTATAAGAAATGTGCCAGTATCTTAACAAAATGCCATAAATCTGTTTACTATCCATGGTGAAAGGAAAACACACAGATTTTTGAAAATGTAATGCCCATCGCTATATTACCAAAAATCAGAGAGATATGCTCTATCAATAAATAGTCCACATAAAATATTCATTTGTAATTTAAATTAATCTTCCTCAGAAATAAGACAGGAAAGTCATATAAATTGCCCTTTACCAATATTTAGCTTCATCCACATGGGGTGATTACTTTAAAAATGTACATATGCATTAGAAAATGGAGATTTTCTAAAATTCTTTGATTCAAAAGAATTATTTGCAGAATTTTTATAAATACTAGCAACTAAAAAAATCAATAGATTCAAAAAGATAACTAAAAGAAAATCTTAGAAATTACGTGGTGGAAATTAACCAACTAAAATATTGCTCCATTTCTGGGATGTTCTCATTCCACACCAAAAACACATTATCCAAATAATGTAAATGTATTCCAACATGGCCAAAAAGTGTTTTTTTTTAAAAAAAAAAACATATATTCCTTCTATTCCACTTGGGTTTTGGATTTACTTTTACTGGTTTTGTGGATTTCCTCACTATTTGGGGACTGTGCTTTTGTGTTTATTTTATAAGGTCAGTTTAATATATACCTTTGACACATTGCAGATGCCTCAGTTTGAAGGTGCTAAATGTCTTTATCTCCCTATAAATGAGCCAAATTATTAAACCATAACTTGTCTGTCTATGCATACCTTCGAGATATACACTGACACACTCAGTGTAAATCATGAGAGTGCCTATTTATTAATATATTAACAGTGATGATAGTACTGGGTAACAGATATCTAGATTGGGTTATTAAATGCAGGTTCCTACTCTTATAGGTTCATAAGTTGGTACTAGGCAATTGGCCCTAGGGCCTATACAAGCCTAGCTATAACAATTCCCTGGCTATTTCTTCCCACAGTATTTACTTCCCTGGACCCCCGGGGTGAATTTCCTATCTCCCATTCAATCGTCAAGGTTCCTTTTGAAGAGGGCCAAAGAGGTGCTCTGCTTGACATGTATGGGCAGTTTATTCCAGAGTCTGGGGAGTCTCTGGGTCAGAACCCTATCCCTCCAGCATGTTTTGTTCATTGTGATGACAAGGTTTAGATCCCTGGAGCATGTGGCTCTGAGGGATTGGGATTTCATAGTCTCTGGGTCAGGACCCTATCCCTCCAGCATGTTTTGTTCATTGTGATGACAAGGTTTAGATCCCTGGAGCATGTGGCTCTGAGGGATTGGGATTTCATTAAGTGTAGCATGTCCAACAGCTCTGGGTTTGACATGGCGTTGTATGTTAAGCACAGATCACATCTGAGTAGAAGATGTGCGACGGAGTATAGCTGGAGTTTTTTTAGACGGTCAGCATAGGGCATCTGCTTTAGGCCTGTGATTCTTTTAGTGAGGTATTTCTGCAGCCTTTCCAGTTGTTGTAGATGTCTTGAGAGGTACATACCAAATGGGGCATTGTATTCTATAATGGGTCTAATGAGGGATGAGTACAGAGGAACAATGACCTCCTTTTTTCTGGATGAAAAGCCCTTAGTGATGAGGTGTGCCACATGGAAGGATTTCCTGACTGTTGTGGCGATGTGGTTATTGAAGGTGAGGCCACTGTCCACCTGTGTCCCTAAGTCTCTTATCACACTTTCGGTGTTTAGTGTACTGCCACCTATGTGGTAATTCACAGGTACATGTTTTTCCCTAAAGGGGATAACTATACATTTCTTGGCATTGGGCTTGAGCCCATGGCTCTGGCACCAAGAATCTGTTTCTGTAAGGCCCTTTTGTAGAATATCCACATAATTTGGGGATTCAGTAATGGCTCCCAGTTTGCAGTCATCTGCGAACTTTGTTAGCCAGAGTCCCTTAGTGTTGGCCTGTACTTCAAAGATGCCAAACAAGAGTGGTCCCAGGACTGAACCCTGAGGTACTCCACTTGTCACTTGTTGGGAGGTGGATTTGGAATTGGCTACTTTTACAGTGTGGGTTCTGTCAGTGAGCCAGTTGCCAACCCATCGAGTGACATAGGGATTAATGCCCAGTTTAGTAAGTTTATCTATGATTCCAGAGTGGAGGATGGTGTCAAAGGCCTTGGCGAGGTCCAGATAGGCTGTGTGGACTGCCTTACCCTCGTCCACGGCTCTGGAGACTGATTCAAAGAAGTCAGTTAGGTTCAGAAGACAGGAACGGCCCTTCAAAAACCCAAACTGGGTGGGGTCCAGTGTTTGAAGGTTGCCAATGTCTTTGTTTATAAGTTCCATGATAATATGTTCCATGGCCTTGCAGATCAGGCTCGTCAGACTGATGGGGCGGTAGTTCCCAGGATGTGGCTCCCCCTTGTGGAATGGGATAACTGTAGCTGTGTGCCACTCAGTGGGCATGAAGCCTGAGGTGAGGCTATGATTAAACATGACACTTAGGTCAGGTGCCAGTTCATTTTGTAGTTCATGTAGTACATAGCCAGGGATGTCGTCTGGTCCCACGAATGCTATATGTTTAGCTTTGAGAGTGCGTTTTTTTACCTGTGTGGCCATTATTACCAGAATTTGGCAATCTTTTGGTATTGAGATGGCCCCTTTAAGGGGTGAGGGGGAGTGAAGTTGGCACTAAATCGATCTGCCAGGATATTGACAATATCCTTGGGATCAGTATATTTAATGCCATTCTGTTGTAGCTCAGAGCAGATCTGAGCATTGCCATTTAGATTATTGACATAGCTATAGAATGCCTTGTGGTTATCTTTGGAATCTTTGGCAATTTTATTTTCGTAACTAGCTTTGGAGGATTTTATGAGGGATCTCAGCTTCTTACTGAGGCTGGTAAGGGAGTTTTTTACATCCTGGGATTTTCCTCTTTTCTGCAACAGTTTCTTCCTTTTGTTGTAAAGTTTGTTTATGGCAGGGGACCACCAGATTTGCTTCCTTTTTTGGAAGAGAGCGGCTTGGTTCTATATGAGATGGCACGATTCATGCATGAGTGGATGTGCTTGTACAATGCCTTAGTGTAGGATTCAGCAGTCGAACTTTCAGTTCCCATCTGCATGGGTGCCATGAAGTTTGTCACTTCTGACTTGAGTAGCATGAAGTTGGCTTTGGAGAAGTTTTTTTACGGAGGTTTCCTTACTGGGGGGTGGGGGAGAGATGTGGATGTCAAGGGTGATTAGCTTATGGTCAGACCTGACCAATGAGGGGGTGACCATAGGTGTGGAACATCGATTTCCCATGTTGGTAATGACCAGGTCTAAGATATGTGAGCCCCTGGTGGGACTATGGATTAGTTGATCCAGGGCATTGAAATTTATGAATTCCAAGAACCATTGGGCAAAGGTGTGGGAACATGAGTAGTTTTCCCACTTAATGGCAGGGTAGTTGAAATTACCCAGTATTAGGGTGTTTGGTACTTTGGTTGTATCTTAATATTTTCCAGTATGTTTATAAAGGTGTAGTGAGAATCTTGGGGCATGGTGAGGGATCTGTAGCAAGTTACAGTTTGGATTGCAGTCTTAACTAGTGTTAGTTGCACCTGGAGAATTATGCTTTAACAGACCAGATGGACTTATTCATTTTACAGCGCTGTCTGTTTAAAGTTTTCATGTACTTTTATAGTTTTAAGTCAGTTCTTTGATGTCATAGAAGCTTCAGTTCATATGATGTATATTATGAATTTGATTGGCGGATTACTTATGAAGGGAAAGGTCTTTGATTAATTTAAACAGATTCAAGACTCTTCTTGGGTAAAGTTTGAAGTCTAAGTTAAAGACATAAGCACTACTTCTTTTTCTGATCTTATTGCTTTTTTAATTGAGGTGGCAGTTACTTCCTATGATCTTGTATTAGTTGTTTTTTACAGTCAGTTTTTACATTTTGAAACCACAATTGAGTTCTTTCATATATTTTTATATTAATTATTCTTTAACAAGCAAACATAGAGACTTGCACAACATATAAAAAAATGCCCTCCATTTTGCTCCTTCACTTTCTGGCTGTGTTTACAGTGCTACCACAACTACTGCCACTGACTACTTCCAACTGCCACTGACTTAACTGCTTCCATTATCCCTTTTGTACTACAGTATCACCATAGTAACCATTTTGTATGTGTTCACTGATAGTTACCTTTCATGTATTATACTTTCTTTACTGCCTGCAGCCTTAAGATACGTAAAATTCCATGTTAGTTCATCTCATTACACCATTTCTTCCATCCATTTCTTATGTGTCTCCTGTCTTCCTTAACATACTGCCGTTTAACTCAATATCTTTTACTTATAATCACAAGCTTCAGTACACAGCTGATGCACTCATTTTCTCCTCTTCCTTCTACTATGGACTTAAACCTTCAAAACTATGCCTGCTTCCTGCATTAACTAATCAAATGCCAGAGTAAGGCACTAATGCATATTCCCCCTCTAGGTTATCCTTTGTCTCTGTGCATCTGCAGACATGCCTCATTCTGCTTACATCTAACTACATACCTTTACAAGTAGGAAGGTTGGCATAATGCTTAAGGCCTTAACCTCACAGATACACTGTATGGGGGTTGATTTTGAGTTCTGGTTATTGGCTAAGCTTGTAGTAGTCTACAGATTGATAGGCTAGTATTTACTTATGAACCTACAACTGAAGCTCTGCCCCTATACTTAATCTGTGATACACCTGTTACTTAACATATAGTATTACTGTGTCACTCATCTGTTTCTGCTTTGTACTTCTGCTCTACCACCAACAAATAACACTTTTTCCCTTGCTTCACGTGTTATTTTTCCTATACTGCCCCTTTCAAATCCACTGTACTGTTCTGCTTCTTTTGGTTTCTTCTTTATGATTCCTGAATATAGGCTCAAAGGCAAATACTACACTAGATGGCCTTATGGGCCATTCTAAGCCTAGCTAAATTCCTCTGAGATGAGAATCAAATCTGCACCTTGTGTTCATGAGGTAAAAACCTTAATCATTATGCCAACCCAAAGTGTTTTTAATGTCATTCTAAGCCTAGCCAGTTTCCCTCCCAAAGGTGAGAGTCAAGCCATGTAACTTGTGTCTGTGAGTCAAACACCTTAACCATTACACCATCCCTGCTTCGATCAATACCTACTGCCTTAACCATAATAAATGTATTAATGAAAACACTGTAGATTATTCAGATAATGTGTAGGAACATAAACTAATGGTGTATGTGTAAGCTCATTTTAGTAATCAGTGCTTATTGTCAGTCAAAACAAAATATTTCATCTTTAATCAGTACTGTGATATATCAGAGCAGTCTTACTCAATCCACACCATAGTGGATTTATCTGTATCTTTGTCAGCTGTGTCCAAATTGCAGTAGCAGTATATCTTTTGTCATAAGTTGCACAATACCCTTCAGTCAAAAATGGTATATTGGTTGACATTGCTATTTTTACAGGTCTTGGTTCTTTGGTACAGTTCTTGTTTGGGATTTCCTCATTTAGTAGTTTGTATGCTTTTGCATATCCTTTTTGTCTTTATATGGCTTTTTTTCCGGGTGCTTCAGTATCTTCCCACATCCCAGAGATATGCCAGTTAGGTCATGGGTAATTCTGTAAATGGTGTGTGTGTGTGTGTGTGTGTGTGTGTGTGTGTGTGTGTGTGTGTGTGTGTGTGTGTGTGTGTGTGTGTGTGTGTGTGTGTGTGTATTGTGCAAGGCTTGCATTCCATCGAGCAGTAGTGCTTTACATTATGCCCATAGTTACTTACGACTGTGAACAGAATATAGGTAATAATGAATAAACAAATTAATGTTCTGCTCTTCCCAATTACTGTCTCTGTCATCAGAATGTCACTATACAGAAATTAAATAAAAGGCTACAAATATAACCTTTGTACAAAATGCTATGTGTGCATACTGTACTGTATGCATTATCTTCATCTTTAACAGTGATGCCATATGTTGAATGTCATAAGTATCACTGCTACAGCCAATCATACGTATGAATTTGAATTATGTCATAGGCGGACATCAGTCTTTAGCCAGACATTTTATCAGTCTGAATCCAGTTAAAGTGTTTGATGAAGTCTCATTTACTGGATGTTTCACAGAGCAGTCAGCCCAGAATGAGAGCATGGTATGTGCCCTATTGATGTTTTTTTTTTTTTCTGATATCTGAAATTAAACAGGAGCTCCATTTGGCATTGTTTGAGTGTTGCTCCTTGCCTTCATTTTCTGCAGTGTTAAGTAGTTTGTTATTTTTTTGCTTTTTCAAGAAAAACAAAGTGATACATTTTTGGTATTTTGCACGTGGTAAATGATAATCCTCTTGAAATTCACTCTTATAGCCATGAGACCCTCCCCTTTCAAATGATATGCCCTTAGCAGTGCTTGCTTTGTATGGGAAACATTTTGATATAAAGTCTTACAATTTATTGCTTCTCTCAATAAGAAAAAAACAGCTATGAGAACAAAATAAAAAATAAACTTGACAGCATTCACAAAGTAAGAAAATGTATTTCATATCTCCCCTTTCTCAAACAGTCCTATTACTTCCGTCACTACTCTGAAGAAGGTTGAGAAAACTCAAACATGTCCATAAAGAAAAAGGAAAGTATAAATTTTCATCTAAACATAATGTACAGAGCCTGCTGACTCTTTGGAAAGCAGAAGGCAGGTACTCATTGGACTTGTGTTTTCAGTTAAGCCCCGTACCTCTTTGCATGCTGGAGCTGAGTGTGTCTACCCACTTCAGGAGGTGAAGCTTGTGCTTTTTTCTCTTCACACTCTGTGACCCATATTTTTCCAAATTCTCTGAAAGGGGAACCAGTCTGAGGAGAAATGATTTCAGTAAAATTGGTAAATCCACTGATAGAGAACAAGTTTAGAGAACTTCTACTTTTCTAGATATCAGCCCTGTCATGCCCAGGTCACGTCTTGTTTTCCTTTTTTTTTAAGGCCCAAGATGGAGGGTTTTGCACAAAGTAGAACTATCAATTAACATTGCATTTGTGCTCATCAATTTTGCTGGATTATTTTTAGGGGAACACCTTTTTTGATTTAATGTTTAGGCAGCTCTTCAAGTATTGGTAGTATACATGGCATAAAGTAGCAAAAAGCGAGTGCACTCCATAAGCAGTAATCACATGTCACTAATACACAGAGTATATAGAGAAACTTTGCTTTGTGTATTGATTATGTGAAATGCTTTAGCAAAGTATTACTATAACTTTATAAGTTTTTGCTCTACATTATTTAACTCTCTGGACCTTTGGGGTTGTCTTTTTGCATGATTTAATTTCAATTCAAATGTGTATATATATTTAACAACTATATATATATATATATATATATATATATATATATATATATATACAAAGTATATATATTCCCCAATCCATGATGCTTTAAACATTTCATTTTGCAGTCTGTTTTTTAGTTTTTAGGATCATGATTTGTGTGTAAAAACAATTGGTCTTATTTTCCTAACATTGTTATTTTGCTTTAAGTTTCCTTGACTGTTATGCAAACAATGCACACTTCTTTGATTGGACTTTTTTAACTTGCTTGTTGGTATATAAGTTGTATGAATTTAATTTCTCTTGCTGTTTTGTCTGATGAAGGCAGAATGTGTTTTGCGGCTTTTATTAGTTCGAATAAATGCAAGCTTTTCATTTAAAAGTCTGCTCTGATTGTGTTCCGGATTGTTTTCCATGATTTTTTTGAGTTCCTGTGTATTTCGAGTTTGTTTCATTATTCAATAGCAAACATTTGAGTTTCAGAATTCATATTCTTCAGAAAAGAAATGCACTTAATGAACACATTAAAAGTATGCATAAAAGTCATGACAGAAAATAAACAATAAAAGGAAAATGTATGTTACTATTTAATCCTATTGCATTTACAGCATAAACAGAACTAATTGGTATACAATCATTTTATTCTTGAGTTTATCAGAGAAGAATACTGAAGCAAAGGTTGTTGCCATTGAGATTATTTTAAATAACTTATTATTGCCAATCCCCACTCCTATCTGCCAAAAGAACTTTTATCAGAACAAAGAATTAAATTTGTTAAAACTGATACTGAATAATAGTATTATACTTGTATGGGAAAATTCAAAGTCTAAGCTTATTGGAAACTTTTCCAGTGTAAAAAAGTGGCACAGGATGTATTGGAAGGCAAACAGTATTGCACCTGTGGAATTATAGTTCAAAAGTGCCCTTTACAGAGTCAACTTCTGTCACCAACTATGACAACCTTATACCCTCATGATTAAACTTATTTAACATTTGTTTTACATTTGGAAAGTCTGACTTGGAATGAGCCAATTTTCAGCAGAGACCCAGTGGGAGAAACACTCCAGACATATGTCTTTGTAACATGGGAGAGGAAACCAGAGTACCCGGAGAAAACCCACAATTTAACACAGTGTGGAGTGACATGCAGACTCTGCACCAGAAGTGCACCCTACCAAGAATCAAACTGGAGAGTACCTCTCTGCTGTGAGGCATGACAACACTACCATCAGACCACAGTGCTGCAGTCTAAACTTAGACAGCTTGGCGCTTCCTCTCACACCAGTGCATTTTCACTGATTAATTGGTACTGTTTCAAGATGACTTGGCACCTTCAAACCTTTGTTTAATAGTTTTACCTTTCCTAAAATAAAAAAACTTGGTTGAGTACTAGCCTATCTATAATAACTATTAAAAAATTATAAGAAATGTGCCAGTATCTTAACAAAATGCCATAAATCTGCTTGTTTACTATCCATGGTGAAAGAGGGAAAACACACAGATTTTTGAAAATGTAATACCTTCCATCGCTATATTACCAAAATCAGAGATATGCTCTATCAATAAATAGTCCACATAAAATATTCATTTGTAATTTAAATTAATCTTCCTCAGAAATAAGACAGGAAAGTCATATAAATTGCCCTTTACCAATATTTAGCTTCATCCACATGGGGTGATTACTTTAAAATGTACATATGCATTAGAAAATGGAGATTTTCTAAAATTTTTGATTCAAAAGAATTATTTGCAGAATTTTTTATAAATACTAGCTTAACTAAAAAAATCAATAGATTCAAAAAGATAACTAAAGAAAATCTTAGAAATTACGTGGTGGAAATTACCAACTAAAAAATATTGCTCCATTTCTGGGATGTTCTCATTCCACACCAAAAACACAATATCCAAATAATGTAAATGTATTCCAACATGGTTAAAAGTGTTTTTTTTTTTAAAAAACATATATTCCTTTCTATTCCACTTGGGTTTTGGATTTACTTTTACTGGTTTTGTGGATTTCTTTACTATTTGGGGACTGTGCTTTTGCAAGTTTATTTTATAAGGTCAGTTTAATATATACCTGACACATTGCAGATGCCTCAGTTTGAAGGTGCTAAAATGTCTTATCTCCTATAAATGAGCCAAATTATTAAACCATAACTTGTCTGTCTATGCATTACCTTCAGATATACACTCCTCATACACACTCCAAAGTGTAAATCATGAGAGTGCCTATTTATTAATATATTAACAGTGATGATATTAGGTACTGGGTAACAGATATCTAGATTGGGTTATTAAATGCAGGTTCCTACTCTTATAGGTTCATAATGGGTGCTGGTACTAGGCAATTGGCCCTAGGGCCCTATACAGCAAGCCTTAGCTATAACAATTCCTGGCTATTTCTTCCCACAGGTAATTTACTTCCTGGACCCCGTGAATTTCCTATCTCCCATTCAATGCGCTGCAAGGTCTCCTTTTTGAAGAGGGCCAAAGAGGTGCTCTGCTTGACATGTATAGGCAGTTTTATTCCAGAGTCCTGGGAGTCACTGGGTCAAGAACCTCCTATCCCTCCCAGCATGTTTTGTTCATTGTGATGACAAGGTTTAGATCCCTGGAGCATGTGGCTCTGAGGGATTGGGGGATTTCATAGTCTCTGGGTCAGGACCCTATCCCTCCCAGCATGTTTTGTTCATTGTGATGACAAAGGTTTAGATCCCTGGAGCATGTGGCTCTGAGGGGATTGGGATTTCATTAAGAAAGTGTAGCATGTCCAACAGCTCTGGGTTTGACATGAAGTGAAATTGTGTATGCCCACAGATCACATCTGAGTAGAAGATGTTAATGGAGTATTAGCTGGAGTTTTTTAGACAGTCCAGCATAGGGCATCTGCTTTAGGCCTGTGATTCTTTTAGTGAAGGTATTTCTGCAGCCTTTCCAGTTGTTGTAGATGTCTTGAGAGGTACATACCAAATGTAAAGGCATTGTATGGCCCTATAATGGGTCTAATGAGGGATGAAAGGCTGTACAGAGGAACAATGACCTCCTTTTTCTGGATGAAAAAGCCCTTAGTGATGAGGTGTGCCACATGGAAGTTGATTCTGACTGTTGCTGGCGATGTGAATTATTGAAGGTGAGACCACTGTCCACCTTACCTGTGTCCCTAAGTCTCTTATCACACTTCTAGGTGTTTAGTGTACTGCCACCTATGCGCCAGTAATTCACAGGTACATGTTTTTCCTTAAAGGGGATAACTATACATTTCTTGGCATTGGAGGCTTGAGCCCATGGCTCTGCACACTGCACCAAGCATCTGTTTCTGTGCGCCCTTTTGTAGAATATCCACATAATTTGGGGATTCAGTAATGGCTCCCAGTTTGCAGTCATCTCACCGCGAACTTTGTTAGCCAGAAGTCCCTTAGTGTTGGCCTGTACTTCAAAGATGCCAAACAAAGAGTGGTCCCAGGACTGAACCCCTGAAGGTACTCCTAACTTGTCACTTGTTGGGAGGTGGATTTGGAATTGGCTACTTTTACAGTGGTAGGGTTCTGTCAGTGAGCCAGTTGCCAACCCATCGAGTGACATAGGATTAATGCCCAGTTTAGTAAAGTTTTATCTATGATTCCAGAGTGGAGGATGGTGTCAAAGGCTTTACGAGGAAGTCCAGATAGGCTGTGTGGACTGCCTTACCACGTCCATTTGGCTCTGAGACTGATTCAAAGAAGTCAGTTAGGTTCAGGTTACAGGAACGGCCCTTCAAAACCCAAACTGGGTGGGGTCCAGTGTTTGAAGGTTGCCAATGTTCTTTGTTTATAGTTCCATGATAATATGTTCCATGGCCTTGCAGATCAGGCTCATTCGTCGATCAGACTGATGGGGCAGTAGTTCCAGGATCCAAGGTGGCTCCCCTGTTGTGGAATGGGATAACTGGCTAATGCTGTGCCACCAGTGGGCATGAAGCCTGAGGTGAGGCTATGATTAAACATGACACACTTAGGTCAGGTGCCAGTTCATTTTGTAGTTCATGTAGTACATAGCCAGGGATGTCGCCTCTGGATCCTGTACCGAATGCTATATGTTTAGCTTGAGGGAGTGCGTTTTTACCTGTGTGGCCATTATTACCGAGAATTTGGCAATCTTTTTGGTATTGAGATGGCCCCTTTAAGGGGTGAGGGGGAGTGAAGTTGGCACTAAAATCGATCTGCCAGGATATTGACAATGCCATCCTTGGGATCAGTATATTTAATGCCATTCTGTTGTAGCTCAGAGCAGATCTGAGCATTGCCATTTAGTGTGACACATAGCTATAGAATGCCTTGTGTAGTTTATCTTTGGAATCTTTGGCAATTTTATTTTCGGGTGAACTAGCTTTGGAGATAGGATTTTATGAGGATCTCAGCTTCTTACTGAGGCTGGTAAGTGGAGTTTCTTTTTACATCCTGGGATTTTCCTCTTTTCTGCAACAGTTTCTTCCTTTTGTTGTACAGAAGTTTGTTTATGGCAGGGGACCACCAGATTTGCTTCCTTTTTTTTTTTGGAAGAGATACGCCTTGGTTCTATTTCATTTGGAGATGGCACGATTCATGCATGAGATTAGGAGTGCTTGCAATACCAATGCCTTTTAGTGTAGGATTCAGCAGCTCAGACTTTCAGTTCCCATCTGCAATGGGTGTCATGACGTTTGTCACTTGACACCTGAGTAGCATGAAGTTCGCTTTGGAGGAGCTTTTTACGGAGGTTTCCTCACTGGGGGGTGGGGAGATGTGGATGTCAAGGGTGATTAGCTTATGGTCAGACCCTGACCAATGAGGGGAGTGACCATAGGTGTGGAACATCGATTTCCCATGTTGTGTAATGACCAGTGTCTGTTTAGGATATGTGAGACCCCTGGTGGACTATTATGGATTAGTTGATCTGGGCATTTGGAATTTCGGTGAATTCCAAGAACCATTGGGCAAAGGTGTGGGAACATGAGTAGTTTCCCACTTAATGGCAGGGTAGTTGAAATTACACCCAGCATTAGGGTGTTTGTGTACTTTGGTTGTATCTTAATATTTTCCAGTATGTTTATAAAAGGTGTAGTAGAGAATCTTGGGGCATGGTGAGTGTGGATCTGTAGCAAGTTACAGTTTGGATTGCAGTCTTAATCTGAGTGTTAGTTGCACCTGGAGTAATTATGCTTTAACAGACCAGGATGGACTTATTCATTTTACAAGCTTATTCTGTTTAAAGTTTTCATGCCACTTCCTTTATAGTTTTAAGTGTTCTTTTGATGTCATAGAAGCTTCAGTTCATATGATGTATATTATGAATTTGATTAGCATGATTACTTATGAAGGGAAAGGTCTTTGATTAATTTAAACAGATTCAAGACTCTTCTTGGGTAAAGTTTGAAGTCTACAAAGACATAAGCACTACTCTTTTCTGATCTTATTGCTTTTTTAATTGAGGTGGCAGTTACTTCCTATGATCTTGTATTAGTTGTTTTTTACAGGCAGTTTTTACATTTTGAAACCACAATTCGAGTTCTTTCATATATTTTTATATTAATTTATTCTTTCAACAAGCAAAACATACAGACTTGCACACAACATATAAAAAAATGCCTCCATTTTGCTCCTTCACTTTCTGGCTGTGGTTTACAGTAAGCTACCACAACTTCTGCCACTGACTACCTAACTGCTAATTTCTGACTTAATCAAGTTTGCTTCCATTATCCCTTTTGTACTACGAGATATCACCATAGTAAACCATTTTGTATGTGTTCACTGGATAGTTACCTTTCATGTATTATACTTTCTTTACTGCCTGCAGCCTTAAGATCACAGTAAAATTCCATGTTAGTTCATCTCATTACACCATTTCTTCCATCCATTTCTATGTGTCTCCTGTCTTCCTTAACATACTGCCGTTTAACTCAATATCTTTTACTTATAATCACAAACTTCAGTACACAGCTGATGCACTCATTTTCTCCTCTTCCTTCTACTATGGACTTAAACTCTTCAAAACTATGCCTGCTTCCTGCATTAACTAATCAAATGCCAGAGTAAAGGCACTAATGCTATATTCCCACTAGGTTATCCTTTGTCTCAAGTGTGCATCTGCAGACATGCCTCATTCTGCTTTACATCTAACTACATACCTTTACAAGTAGGAAGGTTGGCATAATGCTTAAGGCCTTAACATGATACACTGTATGGGGGTTGATTTTGAGTTCTTGGTTATTGGCTAAGCTAGTAGTCTACAGATTGATAGGCTGAGTATTTACCTATGAACCTACAACTGAAGCTCTGCCCCTATACTTAATCTGTGATACACCTGTTACTTAACATATATAGGTATTACTGTGGCACTCATCTGTTTCTGCTTTGTACTTCTGCCTCACTCACCAACAAATAACACTTTTTCCCTTGCTTCCTTGTTAGAAGGTTTTCCTATACCCTTCAAATCCACTGTACTGTTCTGTTCTTTTGGTTTCTTCTTTATGATTTCTCCTGAATATAGGCTCAAAGGCGAAATACATTTACACTTTCAAGATGGCTCTTGTGGGCCATTTTAAGCCTAGCTAATTTCTCCAGAGATGAGAATCACCCAAATCTGCACCTTAAAGTTCATGAGGTAAAACCTTAATCATTATGCCAACCCAAAGTGCTTTTTAAATGTCATTCCTAAAAGCCTAGCCAGTTTCCCTCTCCCAAAGCAGGTGAGAGTCAAGCCATGTAACTTGTGTCTGTGAGTCAAACACCTTGGCAACCATTACACCATATCCCTGCTCTGGATCAATACCTACTGCCTTAACCATAATAAATGTATTAATTGAAAAACACTGTAGATTATTCGAATGATAATGTGTAGGAACATAAACTAATGGTGTGTATGTGTAAAAGCTCATTTTTAGTAATCAGTGCTTATTGTCAGTCAAAACAAAATATTTCATCTTAATCAGTACTGTGATAATATCAGGAGCAGTCTTACTCAATCCACACCATAGTGGATTTATCTGTATCTTTGCTCAGCTGTGTCCAAATCTGCAGTAGCAGTATATCTTTGTCATAAGCTGCACAATACCCTTCCAGTCAAAATGGTATATTGGTTGACATTGCTATTTTTTACAGGTCTTGGTTCTTTGTACAGTTCTTTGTTTGGGATTTCCTCATTTAGTAGTTTGTATGCTTTTTGCATATCCTTTTGTCTTTATATGGCTTCCTCCGGGTGCTTCAGTATCTTCCTCGCACATCCCAGAGATATGCCAGTTAGGTCATGGGTAATTCTGTAAATGAAGGTGTGTATTGTGTGTGTGTGTGTGTGTGTGTGTGTGTGTGTGTGTGTGTGTGTGTGTGTGTGTGTGTGTGTGTGTATGTGTGCAGGCTTGCATTCCATCGAAAGCAGTAGTGCTTTACATTATATGCCCATAGTTACTTCTACTTACTGTGAACAGAATATAGGTAATAATGAATAAACAAATTAATGTTCTGTTTCTTCCCAATTACTGTCTCTGTCATCAAGAATGTCACTATACAGAAATTAAATAAAGGCTACAAATATAACCTTTGTACAAAATGCTATGTGTGCATACTGCAACTGTATGCATTATCTTCATCTTTAACAGTGATGCCATATGTTGAATGTCATAAGTATCACTGCTACAGTTTCCAATCATCACTTATTAGAATTTGAATTATGTCATAGGCGACATCAGTCTTTTAGCCAGACATTTTATCATCAGTCTGAATCCTAAAGAAGTGTTTGATGAAGTCTCACGTTTACTGGATGTTTCTGGAAACTTGAGCAGTCAGCCCAGAATGAGAGCATGGTATGTGCCCTACGATGATGTTTTTTTTTTCTTTTCTGATATCTGAAATTAAACAGGAGCTCCATTTGGCATTGTTTGAGTGTTGCTCCTGCCTTCATTTTCTGCAGTGTTAAGTAGTTTGTTATTTTTTTTTGCTTTTTCTAAGAAAAACAAAGTGATATACATTTTTGGTATTTTGCACGTGGTAAAAATGATAATCCTCTTGAAATTCACTCTTATAGCCATGAGACCCTCCCCTTTCAAAATGATATGCCCTTAGCAGTGCTTGCTTTGTATGGGAAACATTTTGATATAAGTCTTACAATTCTATTGCTTCTCTCAATAAGAAAAAACAGCTATGAGAACAAAATAAAAATAAACTTGACAGGCATCGCACAAAGTAAGAAATGTATTTCATATCTCCCCTTTTCAAACAGTCCTATTACTCAAGTCACTTTCTACCATCTGAAGAAAGGTTGAGAAAACTCAAACATGTCCATAAAGAAAAAGGAAAGTATAAATTTTCATCTAAACATGGAATGTACAGAGCCTGCTGACTCTTTTGGAAAGCAGAGAAGGCAGGTACTCATTGGACTTACCTGTTTTCAGTTAAGCCCCGTACCTCTTTGTGATGCTGGAGCTGAGTGTGTCTACCCACTTCAGGAGGTGAAGCTTGTGCTTTTCTCTTCACCTCTGTGACCCATATTTTTCCAAATTCTCTGAAGGGAAACCAGTCTGAGGAGAAATGATTTCAAGTAAAATTGGTAAATCCACTGATAGAGAACAAGTTTAGAGAACTTCTACTTTTCTAGATATCAGCCCTGTCATGCCCAGGTCACGTCTTGTTTCTAAGCCAGATGAGGTTTATAGAAAGTGGATATTGAGTGCCCAGATGTCCTTCATGGTTCACTGTTGCAGTCATCACTGTAGGATTCTTCCTGCCAGCAGTAGCCCCCGATCGGCCAGAATCCCAAAGGGAAGTCTGGATCGCTCAGCTGAGTCACATTTATCCTGATCGCCAATGCTCGAAGGTATAAAGACCTCAGCTGACACCATTTCCCAGTCTTTTCTTGCCGCGCGGTGCCCTTTTGCAGTTCACTGATGCCGGGTTGGCCTGTTCCTGTTTGTTTCTTGGATCTAATCCCAGTGATTTTTCATTTTACAGATAAGTACCCGTTGGAGGTCTTTTCTTTGCTCCAGTCAGATGTCAGAAAGTTAATAATTGTATTTCTTGTGGAAGCAAATACCTTATAGGGATTTTCACTTCTTACTTGTATTCCCTTCCTGGGTCCTGACCACGTATATGTTGCTAATTGTGTGTTTTGTGCTAGATTTAATCAGCGTGCTCATTAGTAGATATAATTTTGCCTTCTACTATTTTGGAAAAAGGTTTAATTATAACATGTCTTCAGATTCTTTTCTCCGGCTTCTTCGTGTGTAAGAGGTGCAAGGATGCAAGACAGGCCTCCGATGTCCACAGCAAAGGATGTTACAAAATTATTGCCAGTTGTTGGTTCGACTGCGTCAGTGAGGCCTTTGCAGCCTCCTGTCAGTCCGGCCTCACTTTTGAACCCAATTGCCTGTACCAACTCCGGTGTGGAGCTGATGGGGTCTTCAGAATTGCCAGGGACTGGATCTAATTCTCGGATACAGCCCCTCAGCTGGGTCTGGAGCCAGTAGGCAGCTACCGGCTTCTGAGGGAGTCTTCCTCAGGCCTCACAGCTTCCTGTAAATGTGTGGGATTCAGGTTTACATGCTAAGTCTAAAGTCCTAAGGCTCCAGCTAAAGTGGAAAGTGGCTAGCACAGGCCTCCCTTTTGATCAGGGTCCTAGGCACTCCAGAGGTATGCTAGGATGGCTGAAGATCTCTTAACTATGATGAGGGGTTCTCATCCCCTCCCTGACAAGCAGCTTCCAGGATTGCAGTCCGATTATGATTCTTCAGACCAAATTTCTGTTTCTTCTGCTTCTTCCCTTTGAGCAGGATTATTCTTTTCCTCTTTATGAGGATTCTGATGCTGAAGATTCTTTTTCCTTCCTCTCCTCCTGAGGATTATTCTTTGGTGAAACTTTGCATGATATGAGGGTGCATTTTTCACTGGGAAGGGCAGGATTTCTCTGAATCCAAGAAAAGGACTTAGGGATTTTTCTTCTTCTTCTCCCATGCCAGCATAAGCCTCTGGCTATTCCCCCTGTATTGGACATTGTTGATGATGTTTTTTCAGAAGCTTCTCTCTCCTGATTCTTTTTCCCATCTCGCCAAACCGGATATGGGTATTATATAAGTTCCAGATTCTCATAAAATTTCTTTTTAAAAATCTTTTCGGGCCTGATCCAGAAACAATTTCTCAGGGTCCTATAGGGGTAAAAAGTTAAAGCAGCTCTGCTAAAAATCCTATTCCCTTTGACCGAGAGTCCAGGGCTTTAGAGAGATGGGGTAAAAAGGTTTATACTTCTGCTACATTGTCTATTAGGGCTTTGAACTGTCAAGTTCATATGCTGAAGTATCAGCAATACCTTTTGTTTGTATTTCAATAAAAGATGTCAGCTGTGTCTATTGGTACGGATATTCAGGAGTTACATGATTTATTGCATGCTATTGAACAAGTGGGTAAACATACCCTGCATTGTGGTTTTGATTTTTTGGAAGTTTCTTGTAGAGCTGCAACAACTGGCACTGTTATTAGAAGACATGCTTGGTTAAGAGATTAAAGCTTGCCGGATCAGTTTAAATCCAAACATTTGGATGCCCCTTTGCAGCACAATGTTCTGTTTGGGTCCAAAGCTGAAGAGGTATTGAAGAAAATGGAAGACAAAGCCAAATTTATGCAGAGGTTTAGACTTTTCTACAAGTGCAACCTCCTAGATTTAGCAGGCACTGGCCAACTAAACCTTGGTCCTTTCCGGGCTCGGACAGGTCTCAGAGAGGCAGATTCAGGCATTCCAGAGGTAGGGGACAGTCACAGTCCCATTTTAGGAATAGGCAGTGGAGTGCCCCCTCTCCCAAGGGAGGTGAAGATAAGTCTCAACCCTACTGAAAACAGCCTTTATGACTCTCCATTTCTGGTTCCAAGGGCTCCTCTCCTGGAAGCTCCTTTGGGGGGAAGGATTTCTCTTTTTTATCAAAATTGGAGCCACATAACCCAGAACAAATGGGTTCTGGAGATAATCTCCAGAGGTTACAGATTTCATTTCCACACTATGCCAAAACCGAATGGTTGGCCAGACCTGCCAAATCATCAGAGGGCAGAGGCACAACGGCAGGTTCAGTCCCTCCTGGCTATGAGGGCCATAGAATTGGTACCAAATTTAGAAATAGGGCAAGGTTTTTATTCCAGACTTTTCCTGGTTCCCAGGAAGGAAAATTCGTGGGGAGACCAATCCTGGACCTCTCCTGTACTCTACACCTTCCTAGATATACCAAAAATTCAAAAATGCTCACTCCCTGCAGCAGTTACGCTGCACTGCCTATGTTAAAGTGCAAGAACGCTTTGATGGTGACTTTGGACTTAAAAAGAAGCTTACCTGCATATTCCTATAAGGCTTAAAGAGTGCAGAAGGTATCATGCGTTCAGCCGGAGCTTGAAACATTACCAGTTCTCTGTGCTGCCCGCTTTGGCTTATTTACCCACCCAGGTCTTTACGAAGTGCCTGGCACCAGTAATGGCGCGTTTTGCAGACAGACGGGATTCAAATTTACCTTATCTGGACGACTGTCTTTCTTCAAGCCCGGATGACAAAAGACATTCTACTTTGATGATCTAGTTTTGTCTGCAGCGCCTTCTTCTGTGCCCTGCGGTTTTACAGTGAATCTAAAGAAACGATCAAATCTGGTAACCACATAAACAGATTACTTTCCTGGGTGCTCTTCTGAATGATTCAACCCAGATGGCTTCCGACACCAGACAAAAAAGTGCAACTGGCCTTTTTTCCGACACCTGACTTCAATGAAACAGCTGACTGCAAGAAAAAATTCTGCAGGCTTTGGGTTACATGGCCTCCTGCATTCTGCTAATACCATATGCAAGGCTGCATATGAGGAAACTGCAGTGAGGTAAATTCTCAAGAGTGTCTGGTTTCTCAGCATTACCACAGTTTGGAAACAGTGGTCATGATTTTGCCTTTGTCTCCCAGCTTCTTTGGTGGGCCGTAAGCCTGTCTACAGAACAAGGGGAAGCCTTTTTGTCCTCCCGCTGACCTGCGCCAATGTTCTGACAACGATGCTTCTGCACAGATTATGCCTGTGGAGCCCACATGCATGGAGATGTCTTCAGGGTGTCTGGACGGAAGGAACAAATTTATTCGCACCTGCATAAATTTGAAGTTGAGATGCTAGCTGTACCAGAATGCCCTGATAGCCTTCAGAGACCTTCTTCTACCAGGACAATTGTTGATACGTGACAGACAACACTACAGTGATGTGGTACATCAACAAGCAGGGCTCTCACTCTTACTCCCCTGTGCAGGATTAGCTATGAATCTCTCTTGGTACACTGCTCTGACTCCTTGGCAGTGTTCGACTGGCGGTTACAGGCACAATTCCTGCCAGGGAAAGACAACACTCTGGCAGACGATTGAGCAGATGCATTTCAGATCCACTTACGATTGAATGAATGTTGGATGTTCGGATATTCAGTGATGATTATAAAGGCTTGGGGATGTCCGGACGTAGATCTCTTTGCATCCCCTCAGAATCATCAACTTCCGTAACATTCTGCACAAAGGACCTACCACAAACTAGCATGGAAAGTGGATGCCCTCTCATTCAGTTGGAAACACCTCTCAGTATATGCTTTTCTTCCTCCTTTCCTCTTCTACCTCGGTACTTCTGAAGATAAAACAGGACAGGACCGCACATGGGATTCTACTTTGGCAACCCAATTGGCTCTCTGCAATTCTGGTATTCCACTCTTGATGACCTTGGTTCAGAGCCTCCTTGGATTCTGCCTAAAATTCCTCATGTACTGTCTCTCAACGGGTCGGGCTTCGGATACTTGCACCAGTCATGTCAAGACTCCAGTAGATCTAGCTGCCTTTGGCAGATCCAGGGTCTGTAAACACCTCTGCCCTTTCCAAACAGGTATTGGATGTAATCCTCCCGAAGCTAGGGTGGCCCAGCACTAGAAAATCTTATCACGTGAAAATGGAAAATATTTTGATCCTGGAGTCAAGTCCAGGGTGGTGATTCTTCTGTTCGCAAACATTCCTCTGATTTTACAGTATCTGGCAGAGTTATTACATATGGGCCTATCTTTTTAGATCTATTAAGAATTTTCATTTTCCTTCTTGGCCCCCCCCAAAAATTTTTTGGGGGGAAAACCCCAAATTTTACGGGAAAAATTTTTGGAAAATTTTTTTCCCCCAAAATTTTTTTTTTCTCAAAAAAACCCATTACCCCTTTTTTAACAAATTTACTTTTAGGGGGGGGCTTAACCATTACACCATCCCCAAGTCTGCTTCGATTAACACCTACTGCCTTAACCATAATAAATGTATTAATGAAAACACTGTAGATTATTCAGATAATGTGTAGGAACATAAACTAATGGTGTATGTGTAAGCTCATTTTAGTAATCAGTGCTTATTGTCAGTCAAAACAAAATATTTCATCTTTAATCAGTACTGTGATATATCAGAGCAGTCTTACCCAATCCACACCATAGTGGATTTATCTGTATCTTTGTCAGCTGTGTCCAAATTGCAGTAGCAGTATATCTTTTGTCATAAGTTGCACAATACCCTTCAGTCAAAAATGGTATATTGGTTGACATTGCTATTTTTACAGGTCTTGGTTCTTTGGTACAGTTCTTGTTTGGGATTTCCTCATTTAGTAGTTTGTATGCTTTTGCATATCCTTTTTGTCTTTATATGGCTTTTTTTCAGGGTGCTTCAGTATCTTCCCACATCCCAGAGATATGCCGGTTAGATCATGGGTAATTCTGTAAATGGTGTGTGTGTGTGTGTGTGTGTGTGTGTGTGTGTGTGTGTGTGTGTGTGTGTGTGTGTGTGTGTGTGTGTGTGTGTGCGTGTGCGTGTGTGTGTGTGTGTGTGTGTGTTGTGCAAGGCTTGCATTCCATCGAGCAGTAGTGCTTTACATTATGCCCATAGTTACTTACGACTGTGAACAGAATATAGGTAACAATGAATAAACAAATTAATGTTCTGCTCTTCCCAATTACTGTCTCTGTCATCAGAATGTCACTATACAGAAATTAAATAAAAGGCTACAAATATAACCTTTGTACAAAATGCTATGTGTGCATACTGTACTGTATGCATTATCTTCATCTTTAACAGTGATGCCATATGTTGAATGTCATAAGTATCACTGCTACAACCAATCATACATATGAATTTGAATTATGTCATAGGCGGACATCACTCTTTAGCCAGACATTTTATCAATCTGAATCCAGTTAAAGTGTTTGATGAAGTATCACTTACTGGATGTTTCACAGAGCAGTCTGCCCAGAATGAGAGCATGGTATGTGCCCTATTGATGTTTTTTTTTTCTGATATCCGAAATTAAACAGGAGCTCCATTTGGCATTGTTTGTGTTGCTCCTTGCCTTCATTTTCTGCAGTGTTAAGTATTTTGTTATTTTTTTGCTTTTTTCAAGAAAAACAAAGTGATACATTTTTGGTATTTTGCACATGGTAAATGATAATCCTCTTGAAATTCACTCTTATAGCCATGAGACCCTCCCCTTTCAAATGATATGCCCTTAGCAATGCTTGCTTTGTATGGGAAACATTTTGATATAAAGTCTTACATTTATTGCTTCTCTCAATAAGAAAAAAACAGCTATGAGAACAAAATAAAAAATAAACTTGACAGCATTCACAAAGTAAGAAAATTTATTTCATATCTCTCCTTTCTCAAACAGTCCTATTACTTCCGTCACTACTCTGAAGAAGATTGAGAAAACTCAAACATGTCCATAAAGAAAAAGGAAAGTATAAATTTTCATCTAAACATAATGTACAGAGCCTGCTGACTCTTTGGAAAGCAGACGGCAGGTACTCATTGGACTTGTGTTTTCAGTTAAGCTCCGTACCTCTTTGCATGCTGGAGCTGAGTGTGTCTACCTACCCACTTCAAGAGGTGAAGCCTGTGCTTTTTTCTCTTCACACTCTGTGACCCATATTTTTCCAAATTCTCTGAAAGGGGAACCAATCTAAGGAGAAATGATTTCAGTAAAATTGGTAAATCCACTGATAGAGAACAAGTTTAGAGAACTTCTACTTTTCTAGATATCAGCTCTGTCATGCCCAGGTCACGTCTTGTTTCTAAGCCAGATGAGGTTTATAGAAAGTGGATATTGAGTGCCCAGTTATAGTATAATCAATAATCCACTGTCCTAAAGTTTTGTGTCTGTGCCCCAGGTATCTAAAGCACCTCTACTTATTGATGGTATCAGAACTATATAGGAATATATTTTTTTCCACAGTATCAAAATATAACTTCACTTAGGGCTGAGAAACACATATGTTTACTTTCATATTGTGGAAAAATAATGGAGAAAGTTAAATTGGATAAATTACTGTCAGAAATGGAAAGATTGGGACTTAAAGCAACATATCAGCATGCATATGTTGAAAATAGCACTGTAACATGATGTTATATAACAATATAATAATAGCTATGAATGAAAAATTGTGCTGTGATGTAATTTATATAGATTTAACATCAGCATTTGATAGGGTCATACACAAAACACTGATCAATAAATTAGAACTAGGTATTGATGTGCTCTTGATAAGAAAGATAGCTGCATGGCTTACAAATAGGACATGGACAGTATCACACAGTAATTGGACATGGGAAATTTGATGTTACAGTCAGGGTGACCCCCAGGGCTCTATCCCAGGTCCACACTTGTTTAGACTGTATCTTTCAAATCTATCTTTTTCATCTGAGGTGTCCTACAGTTTGTATGCAGATGACTTGAAAATGGGAACTCTGATTACATGTGTTACAGCTAGGATGTGTCTGCAAAAGAACTTGACTAAATTGACCACTTGGGCACAGGAGAACTATAGGTTGTATAAAAAGATTTATAAATTCTAGGAAATCAGAAATGATGAAGTCATTGTTTGTTAGTTACATTAAATCCAAACTTAAGTATGGAATAACAATATGGAAACCTTACAAGAAAGCAAGCATGAGTAAGCTGGAAACAGCACAGCTGAAATATGCCAAGGGCATCTATGGATGTGAAAATTCAAGTTATGAAAGACTAAAATATCTGAACTTGTACAGTGTCTCTCACAGATATTTAAGAGGAGATCTTATTCATGTATATAGGACATTTAGAGACAACTACCTCTGGGAATGTTTGGGGTTATCAAAAAGTAATAGAGAATCATTACACAACCTATTTAGAAGATTCTACAGGAATGAGACATATACCAATTGGCTCTCTGAGAGAGCAGATGATACATGGAACAGACTACCAAATTGCACTAAAGCAAGCAGTAGTTTTTGCTATTTTTAAGAACAACCTGGACAGATATTATGGAAACAAGTGTTTTGGTATATTGGCAGGCTAGAAGGACATTATTGCCCGTGCTTGAAATATTTGTATGCATGTATATATAAACCCTTGTCTTCAGGATAAGTTACTTCAAAGGAAAAAAGATGGAACCCACAACATATTCTCCTTTGGATTTAGAAAGCAAAAAATGTAACTGTGAATTGGTATATTACTTTGCCCTCTTTTTCAATAACTTCATGAAAGGCCTTTTTAAGTGACCATATAAAAACATTCCTTGCCTAAGATGGAATACGTTCATCTTATAAATGTCGAGGAACAAAGGTATGTAGAAATCTCTCCATTCATAGATTTTTTTCAAGATACTTTGATAAGGTATCGTTAGAACTTGATACTTCCAGCAGTTACTTGTATGTAAATCTGGAAGCAGACCTTACTACTGCAGAGATGGACAGTAAAATGGTAAAGTATCAACCCAGTTGTAAGAAATGCATCATCAGAGAAAGAAGGCAGGCATTCAGATAAATTTGAGAAGAAAGTTGCTACATTTGCCATACTAACTACACAATCCTTTCATTACTAAGATGTGTATAGCAGAGGAGAGGACACATTCTGAAACACAGAATGTGATCAAGGATATTGAAACATTTAATTAAAGGATGAAATTACAAAACATCCTCCAACAGCAGAAAAGGTATGCTTTCATACTGTGAAGCATAGATATGACATAAAAAATGCTTGCCTCAGGGCAGCTGCCAGTAGTTCAGTTTTCAGATGTCATGTGTGGTTAATAATACAACATTCTCCAGACAGTATAAAAGCAAAGCTCCTCAATTCTTCACTGGACAAATATTTTATTATTTAGCTTTCCAGATCAAAAAAGTAGAAGAAAGACAAAATCAAGCAAAATATTATACAGATGCTCCAGCACCTGCACGAGGGTAGAAAAGGAACATCTATCTCAGAAATGGCCTTTTTATTGTTAGCAAATGAAGCAACAGCTCCATAATAAAAGGCAACTTTAAAATAATCAGCAGACATGAATAAACAAAAGAAACATGCCATAACAACAACACCAGCAACAAGGGTTCTAGCACTATAACAGATTGTTTACAACCCCACATAGGTATCATTACTATCATCATTATTATATTCCTGCCCCTCCAGTACTCTCTTTTAAACACAGTTGAATTAGGTAAGTAAAGATCATTGAGAAAAACAGCAGCATCACAGGGGCACAACATTCAGTTGTGTACAGATCCACTTCCAGTCCTCACCTCTAGGCCATCCAAAGAACCATTGACTTTGGTTGTTGTATGTGTTGAATGTGTGGATCTATGTAAATTCAGAAATGGAAACAGGGTTTTATTCAAGAATTTGTCTAGTTTCAAAATGAAAAACAAAATCATTGAGACCCAAATTAGAACTATCAAACCTGAATAAATTCATGAAAACAAATAAATTTAGTGTGTTGGTGCTGCAAGTTTTCTTATCACTTCATCTGCAAACTTGGAGACTTTTCATATTCAGGATGTTAATCTGAACATTCTGACTTTGAAGCACATAGAATATTCCTTGGGTTTCATGAGGAACTTCCCATTTTCATTTTGCTACCTTGCCTTTTGACCTTTTTACTGCACCTAGGCTCTTTACATAGTGGCTAGTTCCAGTATTTAAACAAATGAGGCTGAAGGAAATTCACGTGCTTTAAGATGATGATTGTCAAGCACCCTTTGCAGAGTCAATCAGCTCAGCCTTGCACTTAACTGTTCTGCATTTAAATCACAGGCATAGTTTGTAAACTCCTGAAGACAAATATACAACCTTCATAAATGAAAAATGTTTATAGGTGAATTTTTAGGCACAAAAAGTTATACAGTTTTTCTTTCTCAGACAGGTTTCAAATGATAAAGTTTTATTTCAGTCAGCTACTGAAAAGCAGTCATTATTTGTCAGCCAGAAAGCTTTGAATGCATACGGATTCTTCAATTTCACATGAGAAAAATACAGCTGTAGTTAAAGAACATACAGGAAAAGATGACCCTTGATGGAACAGTGGTGTTTAGATGCTTTAATTGGTTAATCTTGAACTGAACTTAGACGAAAAGTTGATTATTATTGATATTTGACTTTAAATGAAATACAGTAAGAATGTCATTAATTATGAAAGCTGGTAAAAACTGCAGGAAAAAGACTGCTGGCATTTCGAACTCTGAGATATTACAGTCTTTGATCAATGACATGGGCAAATGGAGAGAAAGTGCTGGCCTATTTTGATAAGATATACAGTGGAGTTAGGTCAATGGCTATGATTGTGATGTGAGAGCTACTTATGTTGTAGACTGAGAAAGTGAATACTACGCTATATAATTCTGTAAGTGCAGAGAAGGAGTAAGATGCTGAGAAAGAACAGCTGCAACAGGAGAGTAATGAACTGAAGGAACAATGTGCTGTTTTACCAACTGAAACGGAATTGCTGGAGGTGATGCAAATTAATCAAGAAGATAGGGCTGAGCAGAACATTTGTGGTGTGATTAATATTCCAGAAAGAAGGAACTGATTATCTGACTTTTATGCATGAAAAATCTGATGAAATGGGCTAGTTTGCATTTAAGCCAGATACAAATAGAAAGGCTGTGTATGTTCTTCACTCTTGGACTCATAATTGCTGCTGGACAATTGATACATATTTAGATTTTTTGGAGATATTTAGACTTAAGGATCAAGTGCAATTTCTTCTATGACGACTGGAAAATGTCTGTAAGGCTGGTGAAAGTATGAACATTTTCTGAAAGTGGCTACTCAGTACAGACATGGGGAAAATACATTCAGTTTTAATATCTGGGAGTGTTGTGTGGGGAAGATAAAGTTTTGGATGCTGTCTCTGGCTGTGTTCAAGGTTTATTATCCTACTGGAGTAAAGATATTTGAGCACTCACTGAAATTCTTGAATGCTATACATGAGTATGAACCCATTAAGGGTCAAGTGCATCAACTCATGCATACTACTGAAGTGACTGGGGATATGGTCTGCTTGACAGGTAAAGTTTAGTTAGGAAGGCTGTACAACCCAGGAAGATTACCTACCATTGAGTAATTCAAGAGGATTTTCTAGTTTTTTTTAAACTAATTTGACAAAGTCAAAAAACAGCACATGTGGTTGTGAAACAAGTTTGAAGTCTATGACAGTTGAAGGAAGGATCTGAACTATGTTTTTTCAATGGACAGTGATGAAGAATACTTAAATAATCTTTTAATGCAATTTTTACTGAGTGTTATTGACTAAATGTACTACTTGTGTAGAGACCAGGAGGTTATAGATGTCTTTCCCAGGGACTATTTGTGAATTCTTGGTGGATGATGTTGACTGTGTGTGTGTGTGTGTGTGTGTGTGTGTGTGTGTGTGTGTGTGTGTGTGTGTGTGTGTGTGTGTGTGTGTGTGTGTGTGTGTGTATAGAGAGGGGTATTTAGCTTGCATGCTGGAGGGATAGGTTCCTGACCCAGAGACTTCCCAGACTCTGGAATAGATTGCCCATACATGTCAAGCAGAGTGCCTCTTTGGCCCTCTTCAAAAGGAACCTTGACGATTGGATGGGAGAAAGGAAATTCACCCCGGGGATCACGTCAGTTGCCCTGCTAGACAGGGGTCCAGGGAAGTAAATAGCATGGGAAGAAATAGCCAAGGAATTGTTATGGCTAGGCTTGTATAGGCCCTAGGGCTGATAGCCTAGTACCAACCTATGAACCTATGATGATGGCTATATAGAAGGCTATTTTGTATGTGTGGGGTAGAATGTAAGTTATTAATGTTATTCATTTTTGCATACAATATGATTCCATGATGATTTCACTGGATAATTTCAATCTTCTCAGGTCCTTCATAAACTTCAGTTCTGTTTTACCAATTCTGTTTTCAAATTCTACCTTCTTATCTCTCATATCCTCATCCTATGAATATCTCTCACTTCCACCTCTCTTCCATATACCATCCTAATTGCCTTCTTATTTTTTCACATTTTCCATGACTCATCTGTTATCTTTTCTCTTCCCCCCATGTAACCCACCTTGGTGTAGGATTATCTTTTCTTCTCAGCTTCTGAACCACAATCACTGCTACTAGATAATGTTTTAAATCTGTCAGTCCCCAACCTCCAGTGTCCAGGCTATATCACATCCTAAATTTCCCTAGTCTCCTTATGTTACCTCTCCAAACAGACATATCAAAGACTTTTTGTAATTCTTCCATCCTTTTATCCACTGGGTTAGACCTACAGGTATTTTTAAATATAGAACTAGAGTTAAAACTAAAGCTCTTGCACTCTGTATTGCATCTAGAAAATTGCCTACTCACCTGGCCATTTATCAAATATCCCACTCACCTTCACACTTGGATCCTCCTGTGGCCAAAAGGTGGAATTCTATTCCTCTAGCAGATCCAACTCCAGTCTTCATGCCTTCCACCTTTCTCTAACATACCATTTATCTAAGTTCTGGCTCTGCTCTTGTTCTAAACCTGCTTGAATCTTCAAACTCTACTATAACATTCTTTCACTACTCCTATCTTCTTTTCACCTCTATCTGCATCAATATCCACAGTCCATAACTAATAGTTATTTTATTTATGCTTTGTCAAAGCATCTGCTTTGTCCTGTAGTTTCTAACTACTTATTCTTAAACCTTTATTTTTCTGCTTCCTGTCTCTTTACAGTATTGTATAATGCAGCCATGCCATTCTTGCTTGTCCCTTAGTATAAGTACTTTTGCATAACTCTGTATATACTCTCATCTGACAATTTTAGGTCAAACATGCATATGGCATACAGAATACCCCTCATAGCCTATGAGTATTTCTTTTCAACATATATTGTATTTGCACCATTGAATGCTCATGCTTTATTGAATCTTTGATGATTTGCTTATTGTGTAACATTTATGTAAAAACATGTAACTGCGTTTTTTTTTTCATCACTTTATCTTTGTATAGTTCCTTATTTTTGAAATTGTATCTTTTCAAAATATTTCACGTGGAACTTTTCTCCCTGGGCCTCCAATGAACATGAATACTTTTGTGACAATTGGAATTAAATGGTCAACAAATACCAGTAAATAAATAAATAATTTGTGCCATTTATTTCCACTGCTGTAGGGAACACTCCTCACTCTTAGACATTTATTCCCACCCTTTGAACAAGGGAAGCTTAAACCTTCCATTAGACCCCTCCCATCTCACAAGTGATTTTTTGGGATAAAAACAGCTCTGCTTCATGTCAAAAATTATCAAAAATTTGTGGCAACATTCATCATCCACCAGTAAATGCAAACAGTACTTCTTGATTTCCCAGTTCTACCCCATTCTTTTAATAGATCCCTTATTTGTTGGGAGTACATTTTCCATAATCAGGAGAAATAGAGCAGGGGATAAGGGGAAACTTTGTCTTATACTCCTACCCAGTTTCTCTGTGCCAGCCAACCTACTTTTAAGAATTCTAGTCTTTTTCTGTCTATACAATGTTTTTTTACCTCCTATAGAAAATTACATTTCCTCTCTGACTTACCTTAAAAAAATAAAATAACTGCTCTCTTCTGATTATAGACAGTATCTGCTTTTCCAATCTTCCACCAAACTCTAGCTAATACATTTCCATCTGCATTACTTAAACAGATAACCATCTGCACTTGCTTTGACTCTATATCCACCTTTTGTATTCCCTAATATCCCATCTCAGTTCCATA